>NW_022265956.1:0-137917 GCF_002021735.2 Oncorhynchus kisutch | reverse complement strand
AGATAACTTGACTGGAGAGAAACACACGTGTGCTCTACATGCGGAAAAGGGATTCAAGTGAGGCTGGCAGTCTTAAGAGACACCGAGAACTCACACTGGCGAGAAACCGTACGTCTGCCATCATTGTGGAAGAACTACAATGATTCTGGAAACTTACAGAAACACATCAGAACCCACACAGGTGAGAAACCTTACCACTGCTCGGATTGTGGGAAGAATTTCCGTGTAAAAATAAGCCTTGTACATCACCAGGAAATTGTTCACACAGACCACCCTCACCGCTGTGGTCAATGTAAGAAGAGTTTCATAACTGCAGAAAGACTGGAATCACACATTAAGACACGACACCCGCCTAATGATCCTCTGAAGAACCCACATGTGTGCTCTGAATGTGGAAGGGGATTCAGATATGCCGACAATCTTAAAATACACCTGAGAATCCATACCGGGGAGAAGAACCGTACGTCTGCCCTCGTTGCGGTAAGGATTTTACCCAATCAGGACTCTTACAGAGACACATGAGAACTCACACGGGAGAAGAGAAACCCTATCACTGCTCAGTGTGCGGGATGAAGTTTCGTCATACAATCTCGTTAAAGCAGCACACCACCTGAAGAACCACAAGGGGGAGACACTGGGTCCAGTCCGTATGCACCAAGGCCCTCTTCCATGCCCCCACTGTGGGGAGAAGTTCTCTACCAAGGCTCTTCTGAAGGATCACCTGCAGAAGACCCACAACAGCCGTGTCCACTGCCCACAGTGCGACAAGACCTTCTCCACTAAACGTAATTTACTAGTCCACCAGAGGAAGCACACTGGAGAGAGGCCTTACCTTTGCCCTCAGTGTGGGAAGAGTTTCTCTCTGACAGGGAGTTTAAAACTTCATCTCCGGATTCATGCGGGTGAGAAACCTTACTGCTGTACTTACTGTGACAAGAGCTTCACAAGTAAGAGCCACTGCACTCTTCACCTGCGAATCCACACTGGAGAGAAACCGTACCAATGCCCTGACTGCGGGAGGAGGTTTCGTGACGGGAATGTCCTGAAAAACCACCGGCGGACCCACACAGGAGAGAAACCGTTCCAATGCCGCTGTGTGTGATAAAGCCTTCGCCCAGTTGAGCAGTCTGAAGAAACATCAGGAGACACACAGGCAAACTCAGCCTGTCTCTGTCCCAAGACTCCCTAATCCCTACCTACCACCAAATCAGCATGTCCCTTATCCCTACCCACATCACACTCCATTGTAACCTGGTTTACACCTGTCCAATCCATTATAGGTGTGTTTACTACTTCAAGGAAACAAGATGTGAAGCATGTGTTTTTTAGGGGTGGTATATTTGATGTTGTAATTGTTTTTAATGGAGACAGGTTAGAAGTAGAGGGGGAGACAGATGAGGAGGGAAGACAGTGAAGAGTAGATGCAGGGATTGAACCCTGGTCTCCCATTGGGGAGGCTGAGGCATACATAGAGTATCCAGCTGTGCTACCACAAGACTACATGTACTAGAGCTGGGACATTAAACCCAGAATGATCTACAGCGAACATACCAATCACTTATTGCAGGGCGTTTTGCTCTGTCATTCATTACGATAAATGTTGTAATTTTTTAAAATTTCACCTTTATTTAACCTTTTTTTAACTAGGCAAGTCAGTTAGGAGCAAATTCTTATTTTCAATGACAGCCTAGGAACAGTAGGTTAACTGCCTGTTCAGGGGCAGAACGACAGAACAGCGTTTTGCTCTGTCATTCATTACGATAAATGTTGTAATTTTGTCAGCTCGGGGATTTGAACTAGCAACCTTTCGGTTATGAGTCAACGTCTAACCACTAGGCTACCCTGCTGCCCCAAATAACCCTATACACTAGAACGTTTCAAATGAAACAAGTTTGTTAATATGGCTGATTGTTCATGGGACAATTCATGGCTAGAACCATCCAACTAGTAGTAGTATTTTTAAAAGGATAATTGATTAATTACCGTGGTGCTCGTTGATGTTATAAATGTATTGTTCTGTATGTCGTTATCCACATCAGTTCAGGCAATTTATGACGATATGGAGATTTGTGACCATATCGCCCGCAGCTCTACTGTGCATCTCTGTAAAGGTATTGGAACAGAACCCTAGACTTAGAACCCCCCCCCACACCCTTTACCTATCACATCCCGTTTGGCCCTGACCGTTCGACATGGATCTAAACGCAGGGGATTGTTACAAGCATCGGGCTGAAGAGAGCTTCCACCATTGGTCAAATCCATTCCAGAATAGGAGAATCTCAATTTCTTCGCGTCGGCTTCTCAAAAACCCATTGGATGAGAAGGTCAGAGGTTCCCCATCCGCTCTGACTTTCTTATCCAATGGGTTTTGAGAAGGAGGCGAGGAGAGAGGACGCGAGGAATCAAAGGCAATTGAAGATTCTCCCAAAGTGTTCAAAGTTGTCACACTTGTGGAGAATCGGGACACCCGCCCATGAAGTAGAACTCGATACAACTGACCTCCTGTCACTGGACAAAGTATTGGATCAGTTCCAGGTTCTGATTCCAGGTTCTGATTCCAGGTTCTGAAAGGCTCGTCTTCAAACATTCTAAATGACTCCATAGAATTCCATAGCAGTGTTTCCTGTATATATATATTACTGGGAAAGGTATTGCACTTTGTCTGTTTCAAACATAAATTATTTTACTCTGATCACATTCTTGCCTAGGAGTTTTTTTGTATGAACGGGTTGACAGTCAAATCAAATTGTATTGGGTCACAGACACAGTTCACAGCAGGTATAAAAGATGCAGGGAAATGTGAATGTGCTAGTTCCCTCCACAATACAGTACATAACAACAATAAGAGTCCAGTCAATAACAAGTAGTAGTAGAGGTAGTATGGGTAGTAGTAGTAGTATGGGTAGTATGGTTGTGTAGTAGTAGAGGTTAGTATGGGTAGTGTAGTAGTATGGGTAGTATGGGTAGTAGTAGTAGAGGTAGTAGTAGTAGAGGTAGTATGGGTAGTAGTAGGTAGAGGTAGTATGGGTAGTAGAGGTAGTATGGGTAGTAGTAGTAGAGGTAGTATGGGTAGTAGTAGTCAGGGGTAGTAGAGGTAGTATGGGGTAGTAGTAGTAGTAGAGGTAGTATGAGGTAGTATGGGTAGTAGATGAGGTAGTATGGGTAGTAGTAGTAGAGGTAGTATGGGTAGTAGAGGTAGTATGGGTAGTAGAGGTAGTATGGGTAGTAGTAGTAGAGGTAGTATGGGTAGTAGTAGTAGAGGTAGTATGGGTAGTATGAGTAGAGGTAGTATGGGTAGTAGTAGAGGTAGTATGGGTAGTAGTAGTAGAGGTAGTATGGGTAGTAGTAGTAGAGGTAGATGGGTAGTAGTAGTAGAGGTAGTAGGGGTAGTAGTAGTAGAGGTAGTATGGGTGTAGTAGTAGAGGTAGTATGGGTAGTAGTAGAGGTAGTATGGGTAGTAGTAGAGATAGTATGGTAGTAGTAGTAGAGTAGTATGGTAGTAGTAGTAGGGTAGTATGGGTAGTAGTAGTAGAGGTAGTATGGGTAGTAGTAGTAGAGGTAGTATGGGTAGTAGTAGTAGAGGTAGTAGGGGTAGTAGTAGTAGAGGTAGTATGGGTAGTAGTAGTAGAGGTAGTATGGGTAGTAGTAGTAGAGGTAGTAGGGTAGTAGTAGGAGAGGTAGTATGGGTAGTAGTAGTAGCGGTAGTATGGGGTAGTAGTAGTAGAGGTAGTATGGGTCAGTAGTAGTAGAGGTAGTATGGGTAGTAGTAGAGGTAGTATGGGTAGTAGTAGTAGAGGTAGTATGGGTAGTAGTAAGTAGAGTAGTATGGGTACGTAGTAGTAGAGGTAGTATGGGTAGTAGTAGTAGAGGTAGTATGGGTAGTAGTATAGAGGTAGTATGGGTATTAGTAGAGGTAGTATGGGTAGTAGTAGTAGAGGTAGTATGGGTAGTAGTAGAGGTAGTATGGGTAGTAGTAGTAGTAGTAGTATGGGTAGTAGTAGTAGAGGTAGTATGGGTAGTAGTAGTAGAGGTTGTATGGGTAGTAGAGGTAGTATGGGTAGTAGTAGTAGAGGTAGTATGGGTAGTAGTAGTAAAGGTAGTATGGGTAGTAGTAGTAGAGGTAGTATGGGTAGTAGTAGTAGAGGTAGTATGGGTAGTAGTAGTAAAGGTAGTATGGGTAGTAGTAGTAGAGGTAGTATGGGTAGTTGTAGTAGAGGTAGTATGGGTAGTAGTAGTAGAGGTAGTATGGGTAGTAGTAGAAGAGGTAGTATGGGTAGTAGTAGTAGAGGTAGTATGGGTAGTAGTAGTAGAGGTAGTATGGGTAGTAGTAGTAGAGGTAGTATGGGTAGTAGTAGTAGAGGTAGTATGGGTAGTAGTAGTAGTAGAGGTAGTATGGGTAGTAGTAGTAGAGGTAGTATGGGTAGTAGTAGTAGAGGTAGTAGTAGGGTATGGGTAGTAGTAGTAGAGGTAGTATGGGTAGTAGTAGAGGTAGTATGGGTAGTAGTAGTAGAGGTAGTATGGGTAGTAGTAGAAGAGGTAGTATGGGTAGTAGTAGTAGAGGTAGTATGGGTAGTAGTAGTAGAGGTCGTATGGGTAGTAGTAGAAGAGGTAGTATGGGTAGTAGTAGTAGAAGAGGTAGTATGGGTAGTAGTAGTAGTGGTAGTAGAGGTAGTATGGGTAGTAGTAGTAGAGGTAGTATGGGTAGTAGTAGAAGAGGTAGTATGGGTAGTAGTAGTAGAGGTAGTATGGGTAGTAGTAGAGGTAGTATGGGTAGTAGTAGAAGAGGTAGTATGGGTAGTAGTAGAAGAGGTAGTATGGGTAGTAGTAGTAGAGGTAGTATGGGTAGTAGTAGTAGAGGTTGTATGGGTAGTATTAGTAGTATGGGTAGTAGTAGTATAGGTAGTAGTAGTAGAGGCAGTATGGGTAGTAGTATAGGTAGTATGGGTAGTAGTAGTAGTAGAGGTAGTATGGGTAGTAGTAGTAGTAGAGGTAGTATGGGTAGTAGTAGTAGAGGTAGTATGGGTATTAGTAGAGGTAGTATGGGTAGTAGTAGTAGTAGAGGTAGTATGGGTAGTAGTAGTAGAGGTAGTATGGGTAGTGGTAGTAGAGGTAGTATGGGTAGTAGTAGTAGTAGAGGTAGTATGGGTAGTAGTAGTAGAGGTAGTATGGGTAGTATAGTATGGGTAGTAGTAGAGGTAGTATGGGTAGTAGTAGTAGTAGTAGTAGAGGTAGTATGGGTAGTAGTAGTAGAGGTAGTATGGGTAGTAGTAGAGGTAGTATGGGTAGTAGTAGTAGAGGTAGTATGGGTAGTAGTAGAAGAGGTAGTATGGGTAGTAGTAGTAGAGGTAGTATGGGTAGTAGTAGTAGAGGTAGTATGGGTAGTAGTAGAGGTAGTATGGGTAGTAGTAGTAGAGGTAGTATGGGTAGTAGTAGTAGAGGTAGTATGGTTAGTAGTAGTAGTAGAGGTAGTAGTATGGGTAGTAGTAGTAGAGGTAGTATGGGTAGTAGTAGTAGTATATGGGTAGTAGTAGAAGAGGTAGCTACTGGGTAGTAGTAGTAGAGGTAGTATGCGGTAGTATTAGTAGTAGAGGTAGTATGGGTCGTAGTAGTAGAGGTTAGTATGGGTAGTAGTAGTAGAGGTAGTATGGGTAGTAGTAGTAGAGGTAGAGGTAGTATGGGTAGTAGTAGAGGTAGTATGGGTAGTAGTAGAGGTAGTATGGGTAGTTGTAGAGGTAGTATGGGTAGTAGTAGTAGAGGTAGTATGGGTAGTAGTAGAGGTAGTATGGGTAGTAGTAGTAGAGGTAGTATGGGTAGTAGTAGAGGTAGTATGGGTAGTAGTAGAGGTAGTATGGGTAGTAGTAGAGGTAGTATGGGTAGTAGTAGAGGTAGTATGGGTAGTAGAAGAGAGGTAGTCTGGGTAGTGTGGAGGTAGTATGGGTAGTAGTAGAGGTAGTTATGGTAGTAGTAGTAGAGGTAGTATGGGTAGTAGTATGGGTAGTATGGGTAGTAGTAGAGGTAGTATGGTAGTAGTAGAGGTAGTATGGGTAGTAGTAGAAGAGGTAGTATGGGTAGTAGAAAGAGGTAGTATGGGTAAGTAGAAGAGGTAGTATGGGTAGTAGTAGAAGAGGTAGTATGGGTAGTACGTAGTAGAGGTAGTATGGGTAGTGTAGTAGAGGTAGTATGGGTAGTATGGGGTAAGGTAGTAGTAGAGGTAGTATGGGTAGTAGAAGAAGAGGTAGTATGGGTAGTAGTGGAGGTAGTATGGGTTAGTAGTAGAGGTAGTATGGGTAGTTAGAAGAAGAGGTAGTATGGGTAGTACGTGGAGGTAGTATGCGGTAGTAGTATGGGTAGTAGAAGAAGAGGTAGTATGGGTAGTAGTGGAGGTAGTATGGGGTAGTAGTAGTAGATGGTAGTATGGGTAGTAGTAGTAGAGGTAGTATGGGTAGTAGTAGAGGTAGTATGGGTAGTGGTAGTAGAGGTAGTATGGGTAGTAGTAGAGGTAGTATGGGTAGTAGTAGAGGTAGTATGGGTAGTGGTGGAGGTAGTATGGGTAGTAGTAGTAGAGGTAGTATGGGTAGTAGTAGAGGTAGTATGGGTAGTAGTAGAAGAGGTAGTATGGGTAGTAGTAGAAGAGGTAGTATGGGTAGTAGTAGTAGAGGTAGTATGGGTAGTAGTAGTAGAGGTTGTATGGGTAGTATTAGTAGTATGGGTAGTAGTAGTATAGGTAGTATGGGTAGTAGTAGTAGAAGGTAGTATGGGTAGTAGTATAGGTAGTATGGGTAGTAGTAGTAGTAGAGGTAGTATGGGTAGTAGTAGTAGTAGTAGAGGGTAGTATGGGTAGTAGTAGTAGAGGTAGTATGGGTATTAGTAGAGGTAGTATGGGTAGTAGTAGTAGTAGAGGTAGTATGGGTAGTAGTAGTAGAGGTAGTATGGGTAGTGGTAGAGGTAGTATGGGTAGTAGTAGTAGAGGTAGTATGGGTAGTAGTAGTAGAGGTAGTATGGGTATTAGTAGAGGTAGTAATGGGTAGTAGTAGTAGTCGAGGTAGTATGGGTAGTGGTAGTAGAGGTAGTATGGGTTAGTAGTAGAAGAGGTAGTATGGGTAGTAGTAGTAGAGGTAGTATGGGTCGTAGTAGTAGAGGTAGTATGGGTAGTAGTAGTAGAGGTAGTATGGGTAGTATTAGTAGTAGAGGTAGTATGGGTAGTAGTAGTAGAGGGTAAGTATGGGTAGTAGTAGTAGAGTAGTATGGGTAGTATTAGTAGTAGAGGTAGTATGGGTAGTAGTAGTAGAGGTAGAGGTAGTATGGGTAGTAGTAGAGGTAGTATGGGGTAGTTGTAGAGGTAGTATGGGTAGTAGTAGTAGAGGTAGTATGGGTAGTAGTAGAGGTAGTATGGGTAGTAGTAGTAGAGGTAGTATGGGTAGTAGTAGAGGTAGTATGGGTATAGTAGAGGTAGTAGAGGTAGTATGGGTAGTAGTAGAGGGTAGTATGGGTAGTAGTAGAAGAGGTAGTATGGGTAGTATGGGTAGTAGAAGAGGTAGTATGGGTAGTAGTAGAAGAGGTAGTATGGGTAGTAGTAGTAGATGTAGTATGGGTAGTAGTAGTAGAGGTAGTATGGGTAGTAGTAGAGGTAGTATGGGTAGTAGAAGAAGAGGTAGTATGGGTAGTAGTGGAGGTAGTATGGGTAGTAGTAGAGGTAGTATGGGTAGTAGTAGAGGTAGTATGGGTAGTAGTATGGGTAGTAGTAGAGGTAGTATGGGTAGTAGTAGAGGTAGTATGGGTAGTAGTAGAAGAGGTAGTATGGGTAGTAGAAGAGGTAGTATGGGTAGTAGTAGAAGAGGTAGTATGGGTAGTAGTAGTAGAGGTAGTATGGGTAGTAGTAGTAGAGGTAGTATGGGTAGTATGGGTAGTAGTAGAGGTAGTATGGGTAGTAGAAGAAGAGGTAGTATGGGTAGTAGTGGAGGTAGTATGGGTAGTAGTAGAGGTAGTATGGGTAGTAGAAGAAGAGGTAGTATGGGTAGTAGTGGAGGTAGTAATGGGTAGTAGAAGAAGAGGTAGTATGGGTAGTAGTGGAGGTAGTATGGGTAGTAGTAGTAGAGGTAGTATGGGTAGTAGTAGTAGAGGTAGTATGGGTAGTAGTAGAGGTAGTATGGGTAGTGGTAGTAGAGGTAGTATGGGTAGTAGTAGTAGTAGAGGTAGTATGGGTAGTAGTAGAGGTAGTATGGGTAGTGGTGGAGGTAGTATGGGTAGTAGTAGTAGAGGTAGTATGGGTAGTAGTAGAGGTAGTATGGGTAGTAGTAGAAGAGGTAGTATGGGTAGTAGTAGAAGAGGTAGTATGGGTAGTAGTAGTAGAGGTAGTATGGGTAGTAGTAGTAGGAGGTTGTATGGGTAGTATTAGTAGTATGGGTAGTAGTAGTATAGGTAGTATGGGTAGTAGTAGTAGAGGTAGTATGGGTAGTAGTATAGGTAGTATGGGTAGTAGTAGTAGTAGAGGTAGTATGGGTAGTAGTAGTAGTAGAGGTAGTATGGGTAGTAGTAGTAGAGGTAGTATGGGTATTAGTAGAGGTAGTATGGGTAGTAGTAGTAGTAGAGGTAGTATGGGTAGTAGTAGTAGAGGTAGTATGGGTAGTAGTAGAGGTAGTATGGGTAGTAGTAGTAGAGGTAGTATGGGTAGTAGTAGAAGAGGTAGTATGGGTAGTAGTAGTAGAGGTAGTATGGGTAGTAGTAGTAGAGGTAGTATGGGTAGTAGTAGAGGTAGTATGGGTAGTAGTAGTAGAGGTAGTATGGGTAGTAGTAGTAGAGGTAGTATGGTTAGTAGTAGTAGTAGAGGTAGTATGGGTAGTAGAGGTAGTATGGGTAGTAGTAGTAGAGGTAGTATGGGTAGTAGTAGTAGAGGTAGTATGGGTAGTAGTAGAAGAGGTAGTATGGGTAGTAGTAGAAGAGGTAGTATGGGTAAGTAGTAGAGGTAGTATGGGTAGTATTAGTAGTAGAGGTAGTATGGGTAGTAGTAGTAGAGGTAGTATGGGTAGGTAGTAGTAGAGGTAGTATGGGTAGTATTAGTAGTAGAGGTAGTATGGGTAGTAGTAGTAGAGGTAGAGGTAGTATGGGTAGTAGTAGAGGTAGTATGGGTAGTTGTAGAGGTAGTATGGGTAGTAGTAGTAGAGGTAGTATGGGTAGTAGTAGAGGTAGTATGGGTAGTAGTAGTAGAGGTAGTATGGGTAGTAGTAGAGGTAGTATGGGTAGTAGTAGAGGTAGTTATGGGTAGTAGTAGAGGTAGTATGGGTAGTAGTAGAGGTAGTATGGGTAGTAGTAGAAGAGGTAGTATGGGTAGTAGAAGAGGTAGTATGGGTAGTAGTAGAAGAGGTAGTATGGGTAGTAGTAGTAGATGTAGTATGGGTAGTAGTAGTAGAGGTAGTATGGGTAGTAGTAGAGGTAGTATGGGTAGTAGAAGAAGAGGTAGTATGGGTAGTAGTGGAGGTAGTATGGGTAGTAGTAGAGGTAGTATGGGTAGTAGTAGAGGTAGTATGGGTAGTAGTATGGGTAGTAGTAGAGGTAGTATGGGTAGTAGTAGAGGTAGTATGGGTAGTAGTAGAAGAGGTAGTATGGGTAGTAGAAGAGGTAGTATGGGTAGTAGTAGAAGAGGTAGTATGGGTAGTAGTAGTAGAGGTAGTATGGGTAGTAGTAGTAGAGGTAGTATGGGTAGTATGGGTAGTAGTAGAGGTAGTATGGGTAGTAGAGAAGAGGTAGTATGGGTAGTAGTGGAGGTAGTATGGGTAGTAGTAGAGGTAGTATGGGTAGTAGAAGAAGAGGTAGTATGGGTAGTAGTGGAGGTAGTATGGGTAGTAGTAGAGGTAGTATGGGTAGTAGAAGAAGAGGGTAGTATGGGTAGTAGTGGAGGTAGTATGGGTAGTAGTAGTAGAGGTAGTATGGGTAGTAGTAGTAGAGGTAGTATGGGTAGTAGTAGAGGTAGTATGGGTAGTGGTAGTAGAGGTAGTATGGGTAGTAGTAGTAGTAGAGGTAGTATGGGTAGTAGTAGAGGTAGTATGGGTAGTAGTGGAGGTAGTATGGGTAGTAGTAGTAGAGGTAGTATGGGTAGTAGTAGTAGTAGTAGTAGAGGTAGTATGGGTAGTAGTAGAGGTAGTATGGGTAGTAGTAGTAGAGGTAGTATGGGTAGTAGTAGAGGTAGTATGGGTAGTAGTAGTAGAGGTAGTATGGGTAGTAGTAGAGGTAGTATGGGTAGTAGTAGTAGTAGAGGTAGTATGGGTAGTAGTAGTAATGGGCTGGATTTACACACATAACGTGGATCTAAAGATATGTTGTCCATTTTAAAGGCTGGTTTGCATTTAGTATGTTTTCCATTTTAAAGGGTGGTTTGCCTCAACCAGAGTTAATAAAATGGTGACAGTAAACAATGTTGTTGCAGTAATTCTTTATGACCAAACAGAAGCTTTGTGCAGAGGGACCCTTAGTTTTGTTCTTATAAAATATATCAGGAATGAAACACGTAACAGACAAACAGGTGGTGGGAAATATAACATGGCTGAAGATGGGGATCCAACCGGTCCTAATTTATTTGGTAAGAATAAAACAAAACAATATGAATCACAGGGTCAGATACAGATGAAGAGTCAGGTGGTCGTGATTCATTTGGCAGGGACAGATACAGATGAAGAGTCAGGTGGTCGTGATTCATTTGGTAGGGACAGATACAGATGAAGAGTCAGGTGGTCCCGATTCATTTGGCAGGGACAGATACAGATGAAGAGTCAGGTAGTCGTGATTCATTTGGTAGGGACAGATACAGATGAAGAGTCAGGTGGTCGTGATTCATTTGGTAGGGACAGATACAGATGAAGAGTCAGGTGGTCATGATTCATTTGGCAGGGACAGATACAGATGAAGAGTCAGGTGGTCGTGATTCTTTTGGTAGGGACAGATACAGATGAAGAGTCAGGTGGTCATGATTCATTTGGTAGGGACAGATGCAGATGAAGAGTCAGGTGGTCGTGATTCATTTGGCAGGGACAGATACAGATGAAGAGTCAGGTGGTCATGATTCATTTGGCAGGGACAGATACAGATGAAGAGTCAGGTGGTCGTACAGATGAAGTCAGGTAGTCGTGATTCATTTGGTAGGGACAGATAGAGATGAAGAGTCAGGTGGTTGTACAGATGAAGAGTCAGGTGGTCATGATTCATTTGGCAAGGACAGATACAGATGAAGAGTCATTTTATTTAGCGCACTCATTTACAGCATCAGCAGTTCTTTGTTTGGGCTTTTAAAATAAGAAAAACATGTTGTGCTTCAGACATTTACAGAGGTATTCCTTTAAGTTCCATTGTTTATGTCCTTTTATGTATCATAGGAAATGTAGTAAACCATATATGCAAGTGTAATTAATAACTTTACCATGATCAAAGTTTTTGATGAGAAAAAAAATCCAGAAAATCACATTGTAGGATTTATAATGAATTTATTTGCAAATTATGGTGGAAAATAAATATTTGGTCACCTACAAACAAGCAAGATTTCTGGCTCTCACAGACCTGTAACTTCTTCTTTAAGAGGTTCCTCTGTCCTCCACTCGTTACCTGTATTAATGGCACCTGTTTGAACTTGTTATCAGTATAAAAGACACCTGTCCACAACCTCAAACAGTCACACTCCAAACTCCACTATGGCCAAGACCAAAGAGCTGTCAAAGGACATCAGAAACAAAATTGTAGACCTGCACTAGACTGGGAAGACTGAATCTGCAATAGGTAAGCAGCTTGGTTTGAAGAAATCAACTGTGAGAACAACTATTAGGAAATGGAAGACATACAAGACCACTGATAATCTCCCTCGATCTGCAGCTCCACGCAAGATCTCACCCCGTGGGGTCTAAATTGTCACAAGAACGGTGAGCAAAAATCTCAGAACCACACGGGGGGACCTAGTGAATGACCTGCAGAGAGCTGGGACCAAAGTAACAAAGCCTACCATCAGTAACACACTACGCCGCCAGGGACTCAAATCCTGCAGTGCCAGACGTGTCCCCCTGCTTAAGCCAGTACATGTCCAGGCCCGTCTGAAGTTTTCTAGAGAGCATTTGGATGATCCAGAAGAAGATGTATTGAAGAGATTTTGAGTGAAAACCTCCTTCCATCAGCAAGGGCATTGAAGATGAAACGTGGCTGGGTCTTTCAGCATGACAATGATCCCAAACACACCGCCCGGGCAACGAAGGAGTGGCTTCGTAAGAAGAATTTCAAGGTCCTGGAGTGGCCTAGCCAGTCTCCAGATCTCAACCCCATAGAAAATCTTTGGAGGGAGTTGAAAGTCCGTGTTGCCCAGCAACAGCCCCAAAACATCACTGCTCTAGAGGAGATCTGCATGGAGGAATGGGCCAAAATACCAGCAACAGTGTGTGAAAACCTTGTGAAGACTTACAGAAAACGTTTGACCTCTGTCATTGCCAACAAAGGGTATATAACAAAGTATTGAGATAAACTTTTGTTATTGACCAAATACTTATTTTCCACCAAAAATAGCAAATAAATTCATTAAAAATCCTACAATGTGATTTTCTGTCATAGTTGACGAAAATGACGAAAATGAAAACGAAAATGACAGGCCTCTCTCATCTTTTTAAGTGGGAGAACTTGCACAATTGGTGGCTGACTAAATTCTTGTTTTGCCCCACTGTAGGTGGAGCTCCTCCTCACCCCTCTGTTATTACTACATGTAGGTGGAGCCACTCTGTTATTACTACATGTAGGTGGAGCCACTCTGTTATTACTACATGTAGGTGGAGCCACTCTGTTATTACTACATGTAGGTGGAGCCACTCTGTTATTACTACATGTAGGTGGAGCCACTCTGTTATTACTACATGTAGGTGGAGCCACTCTGTTATTACTACATGTAGGTGGAGCCACTCTGTTATTACTACATGTAGGTGGAGCCACTCTGTTATTACTACACGTAGGCCCTACTTTACAGACTTTATTGTCCCCAGGGGGGAAATGTTGTTCCAGTGTCATGTACACCTTTAAAGGGGTGTTTAAATCCCAAAACAAATGGACAACTTTCATAACAGTTACATTCCAATAAAACTTGGCAGGTAAAAACTCAATATCAGCACATACAAGCTGAACCCCCCAAAAACATACACATCTGCACATACAAGCTGAACCCCCCAAAAACATACACATCTGCACATACAAGCTGAACCCCCCAAAAACATACACATCTGCACATACAAGCTGGACCCCCCAAAAACATACACATCTGCACATACAAGCTGGACCCCCCAAAAACATACACATCTGCACATACAAGCTGAACCCCCCAAAAACATACACATCTGCACATACAAGCTGAACCCCCCAAAAACATACACATCTGCACATACAAGCTGGAACCCCCCAAAAACATACACATCTGCACGGATGGGGGCTGACGGATGGGAGCTGATGGATGGGGGCTGATGGATGGGAGCTGATGGATGGGGGCTGATGGATGGGAGCTGATGGATGGGGGCTGATGGATGGGGGCTGATGGATGGGAGCTGATGGATGGGAGCTGATGGATGGGAGCTGATGGATGGGAGCTGATGGATGGGAGCTGATGGATGGGAGCTGATTGATGGGAGCTGACGGATGGAGGCTGACGGATGGAGGCTGACGGATGGAGGCTGACGGATGGGAGCTGACGGATAGGAGCTGACTGATGGGAGCTGACGGATGGGAGCTGACTGATGGGAGCTGACGGATGGGAGCTGACTGATGGGAGCTGACTGATGGAGGCTGACGGATGGGAGCTGACGGATGGAGGCTGACAGATGGGAGCTGACGGATGGAGGCTGACAGATGGGAGCTGACGGATGGAGGCTGACGGATGGAGGCTGACGGATGGGAGCTGACGGATGGAGGCTGACGGATGGGGGCTGACGGATGGGAGCTTACGAATGGAAGGTGGTCTGAGAGTTGAGGCAGAACAGATGGTATTGAGAGCGGAGGAAGCATTCGTGGGCTCGAAGGGAGCCAGTCAGATCCGCAGCCTCAGCAACGCACCTCACTGTCCCCTGGCGTCGAATTTGCTCCGGGTTTTGTTGACGCTGGTTAGCCACAACACCACTCTAAGCCCCCTCCTGTATACATGATATATGTGGTGTTTCCTAACGATTACAGATATATATATATTTTTTAAATCCCACCACTCTCTGTGGACCACCACTCTCTGTGGACCACCACTCTCTGTGGACCACCTCTCTCTGTGGACCACCTCTCTCTGTGGACCACCTCTCTCTGTGGACCACCTCTCTCTGTGGACCACCTCTCTCTGTGGACCACCACTCTCTGTGGACCACCACTCTCTAAAGACCACCACTCTCTTGATTTCCACGGGCCATATATTTTTCAACTCTGCTGTGACGTCTTAGATAAAATGAAGTCACTGCGTAAGTTAATTTAACCAGCACTGTTTCCCCTATGGCAGTTTCTTTGGCTCTGCCTAACTGCCGTTTAGGTCCAGGTGATGACATATCTTCAGTCTTTCAGACGTCCACAGACGCTTCATATTCTATTGTTTTATGTCCGTTTATGAGAAATGCACAATTTTTTATTTATTTGACCTTTATTTAACTAGGCAAGTCAGTTAAGAACAAATTCTTATTTTCAATGACGGCCTAGGAACAGTGGGTTAACTGCCTGTTCAGGGGCAGAACGACAGATTTGTACCTTGTCAGCTCGGGGGTTTGAACTTGCAACCTTCCGGTTACTAGTCCAACGCTCTAACCACTAGGCTACGCTGCCGCCTCTACACTCTAACCACTAGGCTACCTGCCGCCTCTACACTCTAACCACTAGGCTACCTGCCGCCTCTACACTCTAACCACTAGGCTACCTGCCGCCTCTACACTCTAACCACTAGGCTACCTGCCGCCTCTACACTCTAACCACTAGGCTACCTGCCGCCCCTACACTCTAACCACTAGGCTACCTGCCGCCTCTACACTCTAACCACTAGGCTACCTGCCGCCTCTACACTCTAACCACTAGGCTACGCTGCCGCCCCTACACTCTAACCACTAGGCTACCTGCCGCCTCTACACTCTAACCACTAGGCTACCTGCCGCCTCTACACTCTAACCACTAGGCTACCTGCCGCCTCTACACTCTAACCACTAGGCTACCCTGCCGCCCCTACACTCTAACCACTAGGCTACCTGCCGCCTCTACACTCTAACCACTAGGCTACCTGCCGCCTCTACACTCTAACCACTAGGCTACGCTGCCGCCCCAAGATGGAACTTACTATAATCAAGATGGAACATAACTATTTTGTTGGTGATCAGGAGAGACACTACACAAGTTCATTTGTCCCATTGTCAGTTTGGCAGTTGCTTCGGTCTGCCTAACTGACGTTTAGGTCCTATGGGTTTGCCAGCGTGTCTCTTGTTGTGCGAATAAAGGTTTGCTCTACAGCTGAAACGCTTCCCACATTCAGTGCACAGGTACGGTTTCTCTCCCGTGTGAACTCTCTGGTGGATTTTGAAAGTTCCTTCTCTACTGTATGTCTTCCCGCAGATGGAGCAAAGGTACGGTTTCTCTCCCGTGTGTGTCAGTACATGACTTTTTAAGTATGCTTTTTTCACGAAACTATTTCCGCACACAAGGCAGCTGTAGGGTCTCTCTCCAGTGTGCGTTCGCTGGTGAATTTTAATGTAGCTTTCATTGACGAAACATTTCCCGCAGTCAGGGCAGGAGTACGGCTTCTCTCCAACATGCTGTAACTGGTGGTCTTGGATTTGCCCTTTCTCAGTGAATTCCGCCCCGCAAAGGGAGCATTGGTAAGACGGCTTCTTACTGGTGTGAGTTTTCATGTGTTTTTTTAGTGCTGGTAGAGTTCGGCACATCTCCCCACATTCTATGCAATTATGAAATGTCTTAGCTGTGTGGTTCTTCTGGTGTTGTTCAGGTTCTCCTGATGTCGAGGGACTGTCCTCTCCAGCGGACCACAATTTGGGGTTCAGCCCTGCGTGGAAGACATGGTGTGAAGTCGGTCAAACCAGCATGACACACACACACACGCACACGCATAAACACACACACACACACACACACACACACACGCACGCACACACGCACACATAAACACACACGCACACACACACGTCCAATGGAAATGCGATCAAACACTTACTAGGACATAAATGTTTATCTTTTCAGAACTAACTCAACATTATTATTTTTTTTAAATCGGATAAAACTGTTTAAAAGTGTACATTTCAAGTGTCTGAAGTATATATTTTTTGCATAATAAACTCAAGCTGACAAATGTTTCCATAGTTACTGCTATGCATAGTTATTACTGGGACAGATGACAAATGTTTCCATAGTTACTGCTATGCATAGTTATTACTGGGACAGATGACAAATGTTTCCATAGTTACTGCTATGCATAGTTATTACTGGGACAGATGACAGACATTTCCATAGTTACTGCTATGCATAGTTATTTCTTCTCACCTCTGTGTGTTTTCATGTGTGTTTTCAGATTTCCTTTCTGCGTGAATCCTCTGCCGCACACAGAGCAGCCGTGAGGTTTCTCTCCCGTGTGTGTTCTCATGTGCCTCTTCAGCTTCATTGCTTCCGATAGTTGTTTTCCACACACTACACAGTCGTGAGACTTCTTAGCTTTGAGATTCGTCCGGTGTTCTCCAGGTATTCCTGATGCAGGAAAGAAAGACAGTGGCCATGTCCGAATACCCATACTAGTCTACTACACTAATTTCGACGTTTGTTCTAGTAGAATTCACACGTGTTTTCCTGACTCACGTGTCTGACCACAGCTGATAATCAATAGAATTCACACGTGTTTTCCTGACTCACGTGTCTGACCACAGCTGATAATCAATAGCGAAGACATACTATAACACTTTAAAATATATATATTTCCGCATACTATTTAGTACGCCAGCATGGGTCGGTTTACTAGTAAAAGGCCAACATGTTTAAAAAAAAAAAAGTGAGTTATCACTGGTCACATTCCAGGCGGACTGCATTGCAGACGCATGCCAGACCTCACGACGCATGGATAGGTGTTTAACATAAATATTATCATCAGACCACGTCATAGGATACGGCAATCTGATGCCCGACTGTGTAGTCGATGACATGGCACGCAACCATTGGCTGGTGCAATGTACAGTACCAGTCTAAATGCACAGTACCAGTCTAAATGCACAGTACCAGTCTAAATGCACAGTACCAGTCTAAATGCACAGTACCAGTCTAAATGCACAGTACCAGTCTAAATGTACAGTACCAGTCTAAATGTACAGTACCAGTCTAAATGCACAGTACCAGTCTAAATGTACAGTACCAGTCTAAATGCACAGTACCAGTCTAAATGTACAGTACCAGTCTAAATGCACAGTACCAGTCTAAATGTACAGTACCAGTCTAAATGCACAGTACCAGTCTCAATGTACAGTACCAGTCTCAATGTACAGTACCAGTCTCAATGTACAGTACCAGTCTAAATGTACAGTACCAGTCTAAATGTACAGTACCAGTCTAAATGCACAGTACCAGTCTCAATGTACAGTACCAGTCTCAATGTACAGTACCAGTCTAAATGCACAGTACCAGTCTCAATGTACAGTACCAGTCTCAATGTACAGTACCAGTCTAAATGCACAGTACCAGTCTAAATGTACAGTACCAGTCTAAATGTACAGTACCAGTCTAAATGTACAGTACCAGTCCAAATGTACAGTACCAGTCTAAATGCACAGTACCAGTCTAAATGCACAGTACCAGTCTAAATGTACAGTACCAGTCTAAATGTACAGTACCAGTCTAAACGCACAGTACCAGTCTGCAATGCACAGTACCAGTCTGCAATGTACAGTACCAGTCTAAATGTACAGTACCAGTCTAAATGCACAGTACCAGTCAACATTTTGGACACATGTACTCGTTCAAGGGTTTTTCTTTATTTTTACTATTTTCTACATTGTAGAATAATAGTGAAAACATCAAAACTATGAGATAACACATATGGAATCATGTAGTATAAAAGTGTTGACATTTTTTTTATAATCTTCAAAGTAGCCACACTTTGCCTTGACAGTTTCTACAAGTGCAGTCGTAAAAACCATCAAGCTCTATGATGAAACTGGCTCTCATGAGGACCACCACTGGAAAGGAAGACCCAGAGTTACCTCTGCTGCAGAGGATACGTTCATTAGAGTTAACTGGCTCTCATGAGGACCACCACGGGAAAGGAAGACCCAGAGTTACCTCTGCTGCAGAGGATACGTTCATTAGAGTTAACTGGCTCTCATGAGGACCACCACGGGAAAGGAAGACCCAGAGTTACCTCTGCTGCAGAGGATAAGTTCATTAGAGTTACCTGCACCTCAGATTGCAGCTCAAATAAATGCTTCACAGAGTTCAAGTAACAGACGCATCTCAACATCAACTGTTCAGAGGAGACTGCGTGAATCGGGCCTTCATGGTCGAATTGCTGCAAAGAAACCACTACTAAAAGACACCAATAGGAAGAGACTTGCTTGGGCCAAGAAACACGAGCAATGAAAATTAGACCGGTGAATATCTGTTCTTGGGTCTGATGAGTCCAAATTTGAGATTTTTGGTTCCAACCGCCATGTCTTTGTGAGACGTAGAGTAGGTGAACGGATGATCTCCACATGTGTGGTTCCCACCGTGAAGCACGGAGGTGGTGTGATGGTGCTTTGCTGGTGACACTGTCTGATTTATTTAGAATTCAAGGCACACTTAACCAGCATAGCTTCCACAGCATTCTGCAGCAATACGCCATCCCATCTGGTTTGCACTTAGTGGGACTATCACTTGCTTTTCAACAGGACAGTGACCCAACACACCTCCAGGCTGTGTAAGGGCTATTTGACCAAGGGGAGTGATGGAGTGCTGCATCAGATGAGCTGGCCTCCACAATCACACGACCTCAAATCCAATTGAGACGGTTTGGGATGAGTTGGACCGCAGAGTGAAGGAAAAGCAGCCAACAAGTATTCAGCATATGTGGGAACTCCTTCAAGACTGTCGGGATTAGCATTCCAGGTGAAGCTGGTTGAGAGAATGTCAAGAGTGTGCAAAACTGTCATCAAGTCAAAGGATGGCTACTTTGTAGAATCTCAAACATAAAACATATTTTGATTTCTTTAACACTTTTTATGGTTACTACATGACTCCATATGTGTTATTTCATAGTTTTGATGTCTTTACTATTATTCTACCATGTAGAAAATAGTAAAAATTAAAGAAAAACCCTTGAATGATTAGGTATGTCCAAACTTTTGACTGGTACTGTAGTTGAGTTTTACATGCAACATTACTAAAGTTGAGCTGTGGTAAACTTAGTGTGATAAACCATATTTTCAGTCACTCAGGCTACATTCTAGCTGTCATGGTTTCCTACATGGCCAACAAGAATCTCATTATTTTAAAAGGATCTCTGTGGCTTTTCACCTGTGTCAACTTTCTGATGGTGTGTTTTGAGTAACTCTTTCTGGTAGAACAGCTCTCCACAGACAGACTTGTAGAAGCCTCTCTCTATGTGTGTCCTCTGGTGTAACACGAGGTCGTAGGCGGCAGGGAACTCCTGTCCACAGCCAAAGCAGTGGTGAGACATTGTGGCTGTGTCGTGGTTCTCCTGGTGTTGCTCAGGTTCTCCTGATGTAGAGGTAGTCTCCTCACTGCCGTGGCTGGAAGCAGGACTCATTCCTGTGGGGGAAAATAATATGGATTTACGAATAGAGCATATATAGGTAACTGCCAAAATAAAGGAAACATTGAGTAAATTAGGAATCTGGCTGCTCTGTTAGACCTATAGGTAACTGCCAAAATAAAGGAAACACTTGAGTCAATTAGGAATCTGGCTGCTCTGTTAGACCTATATGTAACTACCAAAATAAAGGAAACATTGAGTAAATTAGGAATCTGGCTGCTCTGTTAGACCTATAGGTAACTGCCAAAATAAAGGAAACATTGAGTAAATTAGGAATCTGGCTGCTCTGTTAGACCTATAGGTAACTACCAAAATAAAGGAAACATTGAGTAAATTAGGAATCTGGCTGCTCTGTTAGACCTATATGTAACTACCAAAATAAAGGAAACATTGAGTAAATTAGGAATCTGGCTGCTCTGTTAGACCTATAGGTAACTACCAAAATAAAGGAAACATTGAGTAAATTAGGAATCTGGCTGCTCTGTTAGACCTATAGGTAACTACCAAAATAAAGGAAACACTTGAGTAAATTAGTATTGTGGCTTCTCCGTTATGTCGTGGGGAGCATTTTCCTGGCATGGGTTAGGTCCAATCCACCCCTTAGAGGACAAGATACCAATAAATACACCACCATTCTGACTGATCACCGTCAACCTTTGGCAAATCATTTCTATCCAAATGGGGGTGGTCTCTTCCAGGATGACAATGCCCCCATCCGCAGGGCACGAGTGGTCACTGAATAGTTTGATGAGCATGAAAACGATGTAAACCATATGCCATGGCCGTCTCAGTCACCAGATCTCAACCCAGTTGAACTATGGGGCGGCAGGGTAGCCTAGTGGTTAGAGCGTTGGACTAGTAACCGGAAGGTTGCAAGTTCAAATCCCCGATCTGTCGTTCTGCCCCTGAACAGGCAGTTAACCCACTGTTCCTAGGCCGTCATTGAAAATAAGAATTTGTTCTTTAACTGACTTGCCTAGTAAAGGTAAATAACAAAAAAAAGGGAGACTCTGGAGCAGGGCCAGATCCAGCGTTTTCCCACCACCATTAACAAAACAACAAATGATGTAATTTATTGAGGAATAATGGTGTTGTATCCCTGCAAGAGTTCCAGACCCTTGTAGAATTCATGCCAAGGCACATTAAAGATGTTCTGTCTCATGGTCGCCCACCTCCAAGAGAGTTGCAGACCCTTGTAGAATTCATGCCAAGGCACATTGAAGATGTTCTGTCTCATGGTGGCCCACCTCCAAGAGAGTTGCAGACCCTTGTAGAATTCATGCCAAGGCACATTGAAGATGTTCTGTCTCATGGTGGCCCACCTCCAAGAGAGTTCCAGAACCTTGTAGAATTCATGCACATTGAAGCTGTACTGTCTCATGGTGGCCCACGCCCAAGAGAGTTCCAGAACCTTGTAGAATTCAAGCCAAGGCACATTGAAGATGTTCTGATTGCTTGTGGCCCAACGGCCAATTAAAACACTTCATGTTGGTGCTTCCTCTTTTTTAGCAGTTACCTTGTAAGTCCATTACTATGGAAACGAAAGGGAAACGGGTACAACTGAATGCCTTCAACTGAAATGGCTCTTCTGCATTTAACCCAACCACTATGGTGGTATAGTATAGTGTCCCAAATGGCACCCTTTTCCCTATGGGGGCTCTGGTCAAAAGTAGTGCACTATGTAGGGGATAGGGTGCCATTTAGGACTAACCTTTGTGTTCTTTAATAGCATCATATCCCAGCCCCTTACCGAGTTGAGGAGGATCCCAAGTAGCTGCTTCTTCACGTTTAATAAATCCACCAACTTCCTCTCCTTCCTCCTCCTCCTCAGTGTGACCACGCTCTCTCTTTACAGTGGATGTTTGCAGATGTGCAGTCATGGTATGTGTCCCACATGGAACACTGTTCCTTATATAGTGAGTCCTCTGGTGTAGCATGAGGTCATAGGCACCAGGGAACTCCTGTCCACAGGCACAGCAGCAGTGGTGAGACGACGTGGCTGTCTGATGAGTCTCCCGGAGAGACGACGTGGCTGTCTGATGAGTCTCCCGGAGTGACGACGTGGCTGTCTGATGAGTCTCCCGGTGAGACGACGTGGCTGTCTGATGAGTCTCCCGGAGTGACGACGTGGCTGTCTGATGAGTCTCCCGGTGAGACGACGTGGCTGTCTGATGAGTCTCCCGGAGTGACGACGTGGCTGTCTGATGAGTCTCCCGGAGAGACGACGTGGCTGTCTGATGAGTCTCCCGGAGAGACGACGTGGCTGTCTGATGAGTCTCCCGGTGAGACGGTGTGGCTGTCTGATGAGTCTCCCAGAGAGACGACGTGGCTGTCTGATGAGTCTCCCGGAGAGACGATTTTTCTGTCTGATGAGTCTCCCGGAGAGACGATTTTTCTGTCTGATGAGTCTCCCGGAGAGACGACGTGGCTGTCTGATGAGTCTCCCGGAGAGACGACGTGGCTGTCTGATGAGTCTCCCGGAGAGACGATGTGGCTGTCTGATGAGTCTCGTGGTGTTGCTCAGGTTCTCCTGATGTAGAGGTAGTCTCCTCACTACCGTGGCTGGAGGCAGGACTCATTCCTGTGGGGGAAAATAATATGGATTTACAAATAGAGCAAATAGGTCAATAACTATGGTAGTATTGGTTGAGTCGATCCCAAATGACTCCCTATTCCCTTTATGGTGCACTACTTTTGACCAGAACCCTATGGGCCCTAGTCAAAAGTAGTAAACTATGTAGGGAATAGGTTGCCATTAGGGATGTATCACAGGGTAAAGTATTGCACTATGTAGGGAATAGGGTGCCATTAGGGATGTATCACAGGGTAAAGTAGTGCACTATGTAGGGAATAGGTTGCCATGAGGGATGTATCACAGGGTAAAGTAGTGCACTATGTAGGGAATAGGTTGCCATTAGGGATGTATCACAGGGTAAAGTATTGCACTATGTAGGGAATAGGTTGCCATTAGGGATGTATCACAGGGTAAAGTAGTGCACTATGTAGGGAATAGGTTGCCATGAGGGATGTATCACAGGGTAAAGTAGTGCACTATGTAGGGAATAGGTTGCCATTAGGGATGTATCACAGGGTAAAGTAGTGCACTATGTAGGGAATAGGTTGCCATTAGGGATGTATCACAGGGTAAAGTAGTGCACTATGTAGGGAATAGGTTGCCATTAGGGATGTATCACAGGGTAAAGTAGTGCACTATGTAGGGAATAGGTTGCCATTAGGGATGTATCACAGGGTAAAGTAGTGCACTATGTTGGGAATAGGGTGCCATTTGGGGCCTATATTTTATGTTTAAAGGCATCCTTTCACCACTACTTACCAAGCTGAAGAGAATCCAAATGACCTAATTCTCCTTCAGAATGTATCAATCCACCTACTTCCTCTTCTTCCTCCCCTTTCTCTTCTTCCTTCTCTTCCTCCTCAGTGTCATTAGTCTCTCTCTCTCTACAGTGTGGGCAGTCATATCTTGCTGTTTGGGGTTTTAGGCTGGGTTTCTGTACAGCACTTTGAGATATCAGCTGATGTACGAAGGGCTATATAAATAAATTTGATTTGATTTGATTTGATCTTCCTGCTGAGTCAAGCCCATGCCACAGACAGGGCAGGAGTAAGGTTTCTCTCCTGTGTGCACTACCTGGTGTAGCTTCAAGTTCTTCCTGGATGCAGAACATCGGTAAGGTTTCACCCCTTGGTGGGATCTGTTGGTGTCCGCATAGTTTATACGAGGTAGGGAACTCCTTTCCACACTCTCTGCAGCCGTGTGTCTCTTCTTGGATTTGTGTTTGGACTGGTCCTATTGTTTAGGTTCTCCTGAGGTAGAACCTCCTCACTGTCAGAGTGACGGCTGCAACTCTCTCCTGTGGCGATATAGGAAGAGTCCGGTCCGTCTAGCTCCAATGGGAACCACATTAGAGGCCCAGTTCCAAATAGAACCTACACACTTGTTGAGATCTGATTGGTCTAAGCAGTACGGGGATGATTCCACCTGACCTCTCAGAGGACAAGGTGGAGCTTTTTCTCAAGTGGGATCTTATTGGACTATCAGCATGAACTAATAAAGCCAATCTCTGTCTGCTCACTGGTTGCTGCTACAGTTGACCCTTTAATGCCCTTGACGATACAAAAGCAGTTTCCACAAAGATGATATGTGTTGCAAATGGCACTCTGTTCCCTATATACAGCATCAATCTATTGCACTAAAGAGTTGTCATTTGGAACGTAAACCTTGGGTCTTTGTCAGGTTATTCTCTCTTGTGTCCAGCTACATGGGACAACTATTGAAAGACATTGCACACTCACCAGTATTACTCTGACCACAAGGTGCATGATCATCATCTTCTGGCTCCTCTTTGAATACAATGTTAAATCTTTGGACCATCTCGGGACCCTGGAGTCTGCTGCTCTGGTCACCATGGTTACAGCCAGGACTCCGCCATTTTGACTGTTGGCGTTCATCAAACTATTAAAAAGGTGAGAGAGCACATCACAAAATGTAATAAAAATGTAAATTAAGCTTTGTTTACAGTCCTAACAACTGAGATAACTAGCTAGCTGACCGTCCTGACAACTTATCGACTTATTCAACTTATTCAACTCTGACAAGTGCAGTTGCATAGCTAAACGCGTTAGTTAGCTAATATAGCTAGCTAGTTAACGTTAGCAAACTAATAAGTTAAGAGGTTGTCTTCTCACCTCATGCATTGTGAATGGGCTTCAAATATCTCAAAGAATATGTTGTTGTGCCAGAGTTATTCCAGTCTCTTGCTGTGCTGTGAGGGAGAAATGTTATCTAACGATAGCGCGCTGCTACAACTGGCTAGTATTGTAGCTCCTAAACTGGCAGAGGCGGAAATCCTGCGTTTCATAGTTCCATACGTTAACTAGTCCAGCCAGTGAATAATACTTAACGTTACCATAACTGTATCATAAGTTATATCTGGTGATATTAGCTGTATGGAACTAGCTACAATGCTTTGAAGTGCGATAAATAAACTGGTTAGTTAACATCAGCTAGCTGCATTACTACTTCCGTGTTTGGTTTACGTCGTCTTCTTGGTGCGCCTTAGTAAATCAAATCCAATTGTATTGGTGGCGTGCACATCTTTTGCAGCTGTTATCGCAGGTGCAGTGACATGCTTATGTTTCTAGTTCGTGCAGTAATACCAAACAATACAAAACACAAAATCCCCCAAAAATAAAAAATGTGGAAATTAAGAAATATGAGAACGAGCCATGGTCCAAGTCAGGAATGTCAATGTATATATGTTGAGGTGTGTATAGACAGTATATTAATATATAAGGTGTGTATAGCAGTAGTAATATAGCATTATCATTGGCTAAAATACAGTATATACATATGAAGTGTGTAAAACAGTATGTAAATATGATTAAAGTGACCAGTGTTAGGAAGCAGTCTGTAAGGTGCGGTGTAGAGTACCAGGCTGGGCAGAGGCCGGCTAATGGTCACTAATGAACAATCTGATGGCCTGGAAAGCTGTTTTTTTTTCGCCTCTTGGATGCACCTGTACTGTCATCATCTGGGCTGGATGGGAAAGACAATGTCCAAAGCCTGTTACAATATATCAGTATACTAAGTAGCCTACTGACACGGTTTCTTAAATCACATGTTTTATAGATAATAAACACATAAGATGTTTATCCCCACAATGCTCTTGTATTCATTCCATCAGGACATATGATCAGTGAGTAACATGTCACTAGTGGTCTGTAAGTCACTGGATTTCTTGGCACAATATGTAACATCAATGAGGTGAAATAATAATAATATACAGACAATTCAAATGGGTGGCAAGTAAATAATGTGTTGTTTGACGTAATTCTTTATGACCAAACAGAAGCTTTGTGCAGAGGGGCCCTTAGTTTTGTTCTTATAAAATAATATAAAATATATCACGTAACAGACGAACAGGTGGTGGGAAATATAACATGGCTGAAGAAATTCGGATTCTCTGTCCTTGTGCACTCGCGCACTCCCCCTCATGTATTTAAAGGAATGGATTGGTGGAAAAGGAATATGGTGGAAACTCCCTCGAGCCATGCTTGCACCAATCCAATGGCTTTAAATGCATGAGGGGTTCGTGACCAAGTGCACACTTCTGAAAGAGGGCAGAGATAGTAGTGCTGCCATTGTCAAATCAAATCAAATGTTATTTGTCACATGCGCCGAATACAACAGGTGTAGACCTTACAGTGAAACGCGTACTTACAAGCCCTTAATTATTAACCAACAATGCAGTTTTAAGAAAAAATACACACACACAAAAAAAATGTACCAAATAATTAAAGAGCAGCAGTAAAGTAACAATAGCGAGGCTATATACAGGGGGGTACCGGTGCAGTTGTTTCTTTGATGCGAAGTGTTCCATGATGTAACGTCACTAATGTTGAGCTGTGCTAAACTAAGTGTGATAAACCAGACTTTCAGTCACTCACAACCACTTACACCTGGGTTGGGGTCAATTTGAGTTTAAGTCAATCCTTTCAGGATGTAAATTGACATTCCAATTCAATAATTGAAAGAAAAAACATATATTTTCAATGACTTCTCAATAAGTTGAAAAATAAAAGATGAATAAAAAATTTAAATAAAGTTGTTCCATTCAAATCACTTCCTGAATTGACTGCCTTCAATTCAAATTGACCCTAAACCTGATTTACAGTCTAGCGGTCATGGTTTCCATCACAGGTTCTTACACCCAGAATAACATGCAGAATCTCACCTAATCTAATTGAATAGGATCTCTGTGAGTTTCACCCAGAATAACATGCAGAATCTCACCTAATCTAATTGAATAGGATCTCTGTGAGTTACACACAGAATAACATGCAGAATCCCACCTAATCTAATTGAATAGGATCTCTGTGAATTACACACAGAATAACATGTAGAATCTCACCTAAACTAATTGAATAGGATCTCTGTGAGATACACAGAATAACATGTAGAATCTCACCTAAACTAATTGAATAGGATCTCTGTGAGATACACAGAATAACATGTAGAATCTCACCTAATCTAATAGGATCTCTGTGAGATACACACAGAATAACATGTAGAATCTCACCTAAACTAATTGAATAGGATCTCTGTGAGATACACACAGAATAACATGCAGAATATCACATAATCTAATTGAATAGGATCTCTGTGAATTACACACAGAATAACATGTAGAATCTCACCTAATCTAATTGAATAGGATCTCTGTGAGATACACACAGAATAACATGTAGAATCTCACCTAATCTAATTGAATAGGATCTCTGTGAGATACACACAGAATAACATGTAGAATCTCACCTAATCTAATTGAATAGGATCTCTGTGAGATACACACAGAATAACATGTAGAATCTCACCTAATCTAATTGAATAGGATCTCTGTGAGATACACACAGAATAACATGTAGAATCTCACCTAATCTAATTGAATAGGATCTCTGTGAGATACACACAGAATAACATGTAGAATCTCACCTAATCTAATTGAATAGGATCTCTGTGAGATACACACAGAATAACATGTAGAATCTCACCTAATCTAATTGAATAGGATCTCTGTGAGATACACAGAATAACATGTAGAATCTCACCTAATCTAATTGAATAGGATCTCTGTGAGATACACACAGAATAACATGTAGAATCTCACCTAATCTAATTGAATAGGATCTCTGTGAGTTTCACCCAGAATAACATGCAGAATCTCACCTAATCTAATTGAATAGGATCTCTGTGAGTTTCACCCAGAATAACATGCAGAATCTCACCTAATCTAATTGAATAGGATCTCTGTGAGATACACACAGAATAACATGTAGAATCTCACCTAAACTAATTGAATAGGATCTCTGTATCTACAGGAATGATTACATCAGTTGTTTAAATGAACTAGATAACTTGTAAATGCAACAAGTACTAATATTGTATGATATAATAGCAGTCACAGCTTTCCAATAAAAAGAAATGGAGACATTTATGGTCTGTTTGCATATATTTTAGAGACAATTTATACAGAGCATTTGTATAAAACCTGTATAAATCAAATGTATTTATATAGCCCTTCGTACATCAGCTGATATCTCAAACCAAACCCAGCCTAAAACCCAGCACGGCCAGGTGGACTGGGGACAGCAAGGAGTCATCATGTCAGGTAATCCTGGGGCATGGTCCTAGGGCTCAGGTCCTCCGAGAAGTACTCCAGATATAACACACTGACCCTAGCCCCCCCGACACATAAACTACTGCAGCATAAATACTGGAGGCTGAGACATATACCTGAGTATAACAGGTATTTATAATTTTATAACCAATATTTTTAGGTTGAATGTAATTTATGACACAATTTCTGATACATCACATGCCTTACTTTTATTTTTCCGCATCTGTAAAAGCAGGAAATGCATCACCTACTGCCGTTCACACCAATTAGACTGGTTTTGTATTTCTCCCTGACCAAGATGGCTGCCATTTTGGCTCCACTATGGAACTTTGAGGGTTTATGGCGTAGCCCCCCTCTTGTAATTTAATAGGATATCTATGGCTCCAACTAGTTAGCTACCTAGCTGACGTTAGCTAACCTCCTGCATTGTGAATGAACTCGAAATTATCTCGAGAAGTACGCTGTGCCTGCGTTAATCCACCGTTGCTGGCTTTGCTACGAAGAACAAAAATGTTGTTCTTTCCTTGTTGCGTTCAGCTCAAAGAAAGGTTACGCTAGCAAGTTGCAAGCTAACGTTAGTCAGTGAAGTGAGAACGTAAACAACCGCTTATCCAACGTTAGCTTAGCTAGCTACATTACTACTTCCTTGTGTCCTTCAGGTCCTCTCCTGCCTGGACATTACTGCCACCATCTGAGCTGGAGGGAAAGAAAACAGGAACCATAACCAGAATGCTACTTTATTAATCATGACATGGTTATTCTCAGTGAGGAACATTTCACAAGTGGGCTACAAGGTTGATTTCTTAGCACCATCACAGCATTGATGAAAAATTGGCCCCCCCTTTTTGTTGCTCATAATATGTTGATTGATGAGATGAGTGAGCGTTAGCATGATTATCTAACTGATCAGAGATGGTGACAACACAGACACAGCTTCAGCGAGAAGAAGAACTCAAAGTCGCGGCTAATTGTCATAGTACTGGCAGTCCTGCATCTCCGTATCACTCTCCATCTTTGGCACTTTCTTGGACATTTGAGCCCTGGTTAAGTGCTTTGGCCTGCCTAACTGGCGGGTCGGTCCGATGGGCTTGGCGTCATGTGTCCTCTGGTGCTGCCGGAGCCCTTGTTTACGAACAAAGCTCTTGTCGCATTCAATGCACTTGTGGGGTTTCTCACCTGTGTGTGTTCTGAGGTGGACTTTGAGGTCAAATTCTCTGGGGTAAGTCTTGCCACACACAGGGCAGACGAGGCACTTTTCTCCCGAGTGAGATCTCATGTGTTTGTGTAGTTCTGGGAGGTTAGAGTGTTCCTCGCCGCACACGAGGCAGCCGTGAGATGTGACGTCCGCCTGGTTCTCCTGGTGTTGTTCAGCTTCTCCCGATGTACAGGGACTCCCCTCACCAGTGGACCAGGAGCTGGGATAATCTCCTGTGGGAAAGAAACAGTGTGCAAATCTGAACCGTTTCAGATACCCTATTTCCTATTTGTTTTAATGCCATTTCATATATTTTTTCACTCTATAGCCCACACACTATTTGTAGCTTGCAAACCAGGGTCCTACCACTTCCATTAATGTTTTACATGCAACGTGCTAAATATGAAGCTGTTAGGCGTGTAGGCTGTCGTCATCAATCATGATTAATCAATAATAATAATAATAAATCAATGACAGCATAACGTGTTCTCACCAGTGTGCACTTTCTGATGCGTTTTTAAATTTCCTTTCTGCGTGAAACTCATCCCACACACAGAGCACTGGTAAGGCCTCTCTCCTGTGTGTGTTCTCATGTGTCGGTCCAGGTAATATGTTTGAGGGAACTCCTTCCCACAGTCTGGGCATCTGTGAGTCGCCTTAGCTCTCCTCTGTCGGTGTTCAAGTGCTCTTGATACAGAGGAACTCAACTCCCCTTCAGAACAGTGAAGCCGCTGATGAATCTTCAGATAGCCTTTCTGAGTGAAACTCTTTCCACAGACTGAGCAAGGATGTTTCTCTCCGGCGTGCGACTTCTCGTGCGTTGTCAAATTTCCTTTTTGAGTAAAACTCTTCTCACACAGAGAGCAAGAGAAAGGCTTCTCTCCTGTGTGGGATCGCTGGTGTACTTTCAGTAATGCTTTATGAGTAAAGGTCTTCTTACACACACAGCAGGTGTAAGGCTTGTCTCCAGTGTTTGTCTTCAAGTGAACCTCCAGAACATTCTTGGAAGAGAACTCTTGTCCACAACAACAGCCAATCTTGTCATCCGGTTCGGTTTTAATCTGTTCAGAATGTTTCTTCTGGTGGTGGCATCTCAAACTACATTGATAGGTGAAGCCCTTCCCACACTCAGAGCAGGTATAAGGCTTCTCTCCTGTGTGGGTTCGCTGGTGTATTTGTAGCGCCAATAATGTCTGGCAGTGTTTCCCACAATCTGGGCATGGGTGGGTCTTTTTCTGCCTCGTTCTGCGTTTCATCTGGTGTTGTTCAGGTTCTCCTGATATAGAGGGTCTCTCCCTGGCTGCAGAGTGATGGCTAGGACTCTCTCCTGTGGGGATGAGACAGGACAGATAGTCAGTGAGACTGAGTCAGACTCAGGTTCTCCTGATGTAGAGGGTCTCTCCCCGGCTGCAGAGTGATGGCTGGGACTCTCTCCTGTGGGGATGAGACAGGACAGATAGTCAGTGAGAATGAGTCAGGCTCTCCTGATGTAGAGGGTCTCCCCGGCTGCAGTGATGGCTGGGACTCTCTCCTGTGGGGATGAGACAGGACAGATAGTCAGTGAGACTGAGTCAGACTCAGGTTCTCCTGATGTAGAGGGCATCTCCTCGCCTGCAGAGTGATGGCTGGGACTGAGTTTATTGTACATACCTACTGCGTTTCTCCATTGTTTTACACCACCTCCCATGCTACTCCCATTCTCATATTTATGGCAACACACAAGACTGAGTCCCAAATCATGCCACCCTATTCCCTATATAGTGCACCACTTTTGATTAGAGCCCGATGGACCATAGAGAGCAGTGTAGTAGATAGGGATTAGTATTCCCTTTGGGACCCATCCCAAGTTAGCATGGCTCCAGCTACTCACCTGTATTATCTAGTTCCCAGTCTTCTTCTTCTTTGACTACGATATTAAATGTTGGTGTTTCACTGTTGATGTCCAGACTCACAGTAACCCTCTCCTGACCCTGCGGTGTGCCTTTCTGATCACCGTGGTTACTGTCCTCCTGGTCGCCATGGTTACTTTCATGACCCGGGGACACCGTGGGTTGGGGTTTAGTGGAGCAGGGTGGAGACGGGCTGGACGGGTCCTATATGATGAAGAGTGACAGCGGAGTTTTCACAACAAGCTACATTATGAAAGATGGACTAAGCAATATGACACCATCCTTAACAGCAAGGCAATGTCTCTGCTTGTTATAGAAATGACCATTTCTCAGTAAAGAAACCGTTCAAACTAAAAATACTTGCAAACCAAATTACAGCAGCTAATTTATTGTATTTTCATTCACCTAGCTAGCTAGCGCTGGCCAGTTAGCTAACGGTAGATGCCTACTAGAAAACAAAGTCGCATCATCAAGCAACAAAAACGTAGCTAGCTAGTACTGCTGTTACTAGCATGCGTTGAGCAACTTGACTTGCACCATTTGGTATAGCAACAAACGAGCAGTTTGCAGAGCAGAAAAGTGATGTGGCTAGCACACGTTCAGATTACTACCTCTTCCATTGTAAATCAATCCCTGAGCTAGCTAGCTAACTGATAAATTAGATATACTTCTAGTTTAGTTTTAACTTATGATGACTGCCAATGCTGTTGGTCGTAACCTCGCGTCTCGTCGGATGTAGGCTGGGAAATACCAACACCTGAGAATATTTAATCGAAAGTTACTGTATTCTTTTTTTCAAATAGCAATGCTAACGTTACATTGTTTACATTTAAATAAACGGGTAAATAAACTGTCAAACTTTCGTTGGCTTCCTACTTCCGGTTTAGCGCCGACATGCGGTCTGGAAGTTAAAGGCAAATTGATTACAGATCTCTTGCAGTGGTGCAACGTACTTAATTAAGTGTAAATACTTTGAAGTATTACATAAGTAGTTTTTTTTTGGGGGGGGGGGGTCTGTACTTTACATATTTTACCACATTTTACTCCAAATCATGGACTTTTTACTCCATATATTTTCCCTAACACCCAAAAGTACTCATTACATTTAGAATGCTTAGCATGACAGGAAAATGGTTCAAGACACGCATGTATCAAGCTAACATCCCTGGTCATTCCTACTGCCTCTGATCTGGCAGACTCACTAAATACAAATATGTTGTCAAAATATGTCTGAGTGTTGGGAGTGAAACTCTTGAGGAAATGAGGGATACAAATGATGTTATGATGTAGGATGCTTGTTCCTGGCATGGTTTTGGGAAACGCTGCCTTAGAGCACGTATCAAACTCATTCCGCGGAGGGCCGAGTGTCTGCAGGTTTTCGCTCCACCCTTGTACTTGATTGACAAATAAAGGTCCCTCATTAGTAAGGATCTCTGTCTTAATTGATAGGAAAGAAATACCTGCAAACACTCGTCCCTCCTTACAGCCATTTTGAGTGATCACCTTAAACCAGGTGTTCCTGGAGCTACCGTCCTGTAGGTTTAAACCAGGGCTCTCCAACAATGTTCCTGGGGAGCTACCATCCTGTAGGTTTAAACCAGCGCTCTCCAACCCTGTTCCTGGGGAGCTACAGTCCTGTAGGTTTACACCAGGGCTCTCCAACCCTGTTCCTGGGGAGCTACAGTCCTGTAGGTTTACACCAGGGCTCTCCAACCCTGTTCCGTCCTGTAGGTTTAAACCAGGGCTCTCTAACCCTGTTCCTGGGGAGCTACCGTCCTGTAGGTTTAAACCAGGGCTCTCCAACACTGTTCCTGGGGAGCTACCGTGCTGTAGGTTTAAACCAGGCCTCTCCAACACTGTTCCGTCCTGTAGGTTTAAACCAGGGCTCTCTAACCCTGTTCCTGGGGAGCTACCGTCCTGTAGGTTTAAACCAGGCCTCTCCAACACTGTTCCTTCCTGTAGGTTTAAACCAGGCCTCTCCAACACTGTTCCCTCTTGTAGGTTTAAAGCAGGCCTCTCCAACACTGTTCTGTCTTGTCGGTTTAAATCAGGCCTCTCCAACACTGTTCTGTCTTGTCGGTTTAAAGCAGGCCTCTCCAATACTGTTCTGTCTTGTCGGTTTAAAGCAGGCCTCTCCAACACTGTTCTGTCTTGTCGGTTTAAAGCAGGCCTCTCCAATACTGTTCTGTCTTGTCGGTTTAAAGCAGGCCTCTCCAACACTGTTCTGTCTTGTCGGTTTAAAGCAGGCCTCTCCAACACTGTTCTGTCTTGTCGGTTTAAACCAGGCCTCTCCAACACTGTTCCCTCTTGTAGGTTTAAAGCAGGCCTCTCCAACACTGTTCCCTCTTGTAGGTTTAAATCAGGCCTCTCCAACACTGTTCCATCTTGTCGGTTTAAACCAGGCCTCTCCAACACTGTTCCGTACTGTAGGTTTTTGCTACAACCTTCAGGTAGCGCACCTGATTCTAATAATTAGCTGGTTGATGAGCTGATTCTAATAATTAGCTTGTTGATGAGCTGAATCTGGTTAGTTACAACTGGGGTTGGAGTGAAAACCTATAGGAGGGTTGCTCTCCAGGAACAAGGTTGGAGAACCCTGGCTGAAACCTATGGTGAATCATTTAAATGCTGATGGCAGTGACTTCCGAGAATTACAATTAGCTCATCCACAGAGCACTAGTGGTCACTGAAGGGTTTGATGAGCATGAAAACAATGTAAACCATATGCCATGGCCGTCTCAGTCACCAGATCTCAACTCAGTTGAACACGTATGGGAGATTCTGCAGCAAGACCAGAGCCAGTGTTTTCCACCATCAACAAAACAAAATATGATGTAATTTCTCGTGTAAGAATGGTGTCACATCCCTCCAATAGAGGTCCAGACACGTGTAGAATTTATGCCAAGGTGCATTGAAGATGTTCTAACTGATCGTGTTGACCCAGCGTCCTATAAAGAAGACGCCTTATATTGGTGTTTCCTTTATTCTGGCAGTTACCTGTAGCTATTTGACCACTTCTGAATTTAAATGTTTTATAGAGACCCCTTTCTGGTTGAAAACATTGCCGCACGAGGGCGACGTGCGCAAGTTGGTGGAAGAACAAGAGGGAGTTGTTAAAGAACAAGAGGGAGTTGTTAAAGAACAAGGGGGAGTTGTTAAAGAACAAGAGGGAGTTGTTATAGAAAAAGAGGGAGTTGTTATAGAAAAAGAGGGAGTTGTTATAGAACAAGAGGGAGTTGTTATAGAACAAGAGGGAGTTGTTATAGAACAAGAGGGAGTTGTTATAGAACAAGAGGGAGTTGTTATAGAACAAGAGGGAGTTGTTATAGAACGAGGGAGTTGTTATAGAACAAGAGGGAGTTGTTATAGAACAAGAGGGAGTTGTTATAGAACAAGAGGGAGTTGTTATAGAACAAGAGGGAGTTGTTATAGAACAAGAGGGAGTTGTTATAGAACAAGAGGGAGTTCTTATAGAACGCCAGCAAAAAAAAGCATCTATTTACATGTTGCTTATGAGTGCATTTCACACTACTTTTGGATTATACATGGATTTTAAGGGTCATATGAATGTCCTGATTAATTTAGTGTTTGTGTCATCATCACAAATCAACTGCATTATACTTAAACACTTCAACTTAAACCAGTAAAATGTCTCTTTTGGCTAGATTTTGCGACAGGTTATAATCAATGAGCGTTAGCATTCTAGCTAACAACTGCTACATCCAAAAATAGTAATTTTGCTAAGATCACAACCAAATATAATCTTAGCGACTGTTAAAGAAATAATCAAAACATAATTGTAAGCCTATAAGAACACCAAAACGTTTATTTTGTTTAGAAGTAATAAAAACGTAAATCTAGGCTATGAGGGCAGATCGCGCGATGGCTTCCTTACTGCCACCCGAAAGAGTCGCGCATCTGTGACGTCGGTGTATCGTGCCCTGGATAAGGTGTAATAAAGGAGAGATGTTTTTTCCCCAAATGTTCATTTATTGGACCATGGCGTTATATGACATTTCTTAGTATCATGATAGCTTCAATAAGTAAAATAAGATATATAAAATAAACAAGAAATACAATGCACAGGATTACATAGTATGATTATCTTACACAGCACAGTGGACTGTATTGTACTGATCACAACAACACACACACACAAATACATGCGTGCATACAGACGCGCGCGCACACACCAGAAAGAATAACGATTCTGTAGTCATAAGAGGCATTGTGAGTGTCCAAAATAGCACCCTATTCCCTATATAGTGCACTGCATTTCAGCAGAGCCCTTAAAAGGTTCCCATATGGGCCTTGGTCAAAAGTAGTGCACTATATAGGGAATAGGGTGCCATTTGGGATGTTGATATGGACCCAGCCCCGTGTTTAAAGGTGCCAGCACTGCCAGTGTCCTCTCTCCATCTGCGGTAAGGGCATGAGTCTCTCATATTTACATTGATGTATGCATTTTTTGCTTAGCTCTTCCTACCCTGGGTGGTTGGTTGGACCTTCCACTACTAGAGCCCACCCTGGGTGACTGGTTGGACCTTCCACTACTAGAGCCCACCCTGGGTGGTCTGCCTAAATGGCGGGTCGGTCCTATGGGCTTGGGAGCATGTGACCGCCGGTGTTGTTGGAGATTGTTTTTCCGGACGTAGGCCTTCCCGCAGTCATAACACTGGTACGGTCTCTCTCCTGTGTGCGTTCTGAGGTGGACTCGGAGGTCGTATTCCCGGGTGTAAGTCTTGCCACATTCAGGGCAGAGATAGTGTTTTTCTCCCCTGGGGGACATGGTGGGTTTCTGTGGTGCCGGGAGGTGGTGGCTTCCCTCCCTCTGCGCTGCAGAGAGGTGGTGGCTTCCCTCCCTCTGCGCTGCCGGGAGGTTGTGGGTTTGTGGTGCCGGTAGGTTGTGGGTTTGTAGTGCCGGGATTTGGTGGGTTTGTGGTGCCGGGAGGTGGTGGGTTTGTGGTCCCGGGAGGTGGTGGGTTTGTGGTGCCGGGAGGTTGTGGGGTTGTGGTGCCGAATGGTTGTAGGTTTGTGGTGCCGGTAGGTTGTGGGTTTGTGGTGCCGGTAGGTTGTGGGTTTGTGGTGCCGGTAGGTTGTGGGTTTGTGGTGCCGGTAGGTTGTGGGTTTGTGGTGCCGGTAGGTTGTGGGTTTGTGGTGCCGGAAGGTTGTGGGTTTGTGGTGCCGGTAGGTTGTGGGTTTGTGGTGCCCGTTGGTTGTGGGTTTGTGGTGCCGGTAGGTTGTGGGTTTGTGGTGCCGGTAGGTTGTGGGTTTGTGGTGCCGGTGGGTTGTAGGTTTGTGGTGCCGGAAGGTTGTGGGTTTGTGGTGCCGGATGGTTGTGGGTTTGTGGTGCCCGTTGGTTGTGGGTTTGTGGTGCCGGTAGGTTGTAGGTTTGTGGTGCCGGTAGGTTGTGGGTTTGTGGTGCCGGAAGGTTGTGGGTTTGTGGTGCCGGAAGGTTGTGGGTTCCCTCGCCAATCTGATTCAGAAATTGTTGTGGTTTCCCAACATTATGTCTGTTGTCCAGAGGCTGTTTCGCTGCTTCTGAAGAAGTCGTCCTCATGTCCATGTCAGGCAGCAAACTGGGATCCCTGCCTGCATGACAGACAAAACGGACAGAGAGAAAGGAGAGACACGATGCAACAATGTTATTGTTAAGGTGTGGATGAGTATACTAAGTCATGGTTTTCATGTTGTTTTAAACAACATGGTTGGATCACTGACAGTTAGTAGTAGCTAGTAGTCCATCAGGATGTATTAACGGTAAAGGAGGACACTCACCCGTGTGCACTTTAAAATGCGTTTTGAGATTCCCTTTCTGGTTGAACCTCATCCCACACACAGAGCACTGGTAAGGCCTCTCTCCTGTATGTGTTCTCATGTGTCTCTCCAGTTTGTTTGCTTGTGTGAACTCCTTCCCACAGTCCGGACACTTGTGAAACCTCTTCGCTCGCCGTCGTTCTTCTCCCCCGGAACAGTTGAATCGCTCGTGGGTCATCAGGAGTCCTTTACTGATGAAGCCCTTGCCACACTCAGAGCAGAGGAAAGGCATCTCTCCTGTGTGTGTTCGCTCGTGGACTTTTAACGTATACTTACTAGAGCAGGTCCGTCCGCACACGGAGCACAGGGGCTTCTCCTCGGTGTGCGTTCGCTCGTGGGCTTTCCAAGCCGGTTTGTGATAGTAACCCTTGCCACAGAAAGAGCAAGAGTAAGGCATCTCTCCTGTGTGGGATCGCTGGTGTTCTTTTAATGATTCTTTATTGAACCTCTTGCCACACACACAACAGGTGTAAGGCTTGGCTCCCGTGTCTGTCTTCAAGTGAACCTCCAGAACGCACTTTGAGGAGAACTCTTGTCCACAGCAGCAGGTCATCTTCTCATTCGGGTCTGTTTTAATCTGTTCAGAATTCCTCTTTTGATGGTATCTCAAACTACATTGATGAGCGAAGCCCTTCCCACACTCAGAGCAGGTATAAGGCTTCTCTCCTGTGTGTGTTCGCTGGTGTGTTTTCAAAGCTTGTCTAATAATGAATGTTTTCTTACACACAAAGCAAGCGTAAGGCTTCTCTCCTGTGTGGGTTCGCTGGTGTATTTGTAGTGCCGATAATGTCTGGCAGTGTTTCCCACAATCTGGGCATAGGTGGGTCTTTTTCTGCCTCGTTCTGCGTTTCATCTGGTGTTGTTCAGGTTCTCCTGATGTAGAGGGCCTCTCCCCGGCTGCAGAGTGATGGCTGGGACTCTCTCCTGTGGGGATGAGACAGGACAGATAGTCAGTGAGACTGAGTCAGACTCAGGTTCTCCTGATGTAGAGGGTCTCTCCCCAGCTTCAGAGTGATGGCTGGGACTCTCTCCTGTGGGGATGAGACAGGACAGATATAGTCAGTGAGACTGAGTCAGACTCAGGTTCTCCTGATGTAGAGGGTCTCTCTCCAGCTTCAGAGTGATGGCTGGGACTCTCTCCTGTGGGGATGAGACAGGACAGATATAGTCAGTGAGACTGAGTCAGACTCAGGTTCTCCTGATGTAGAGGGTCTCTCCCTGGCTGCAGAGTGATGGCTGGGACTCTCTCCTGTGGGGATGAGACAGGACAGATAGTCAGTGAGACTGAGTCAGACTCAGGTTCTCCTGATGTAGAGGGTCTCTCCCCAGCTTCAGAGTGATGGCTGGGACTCTCTCCTGTGGGGATGAGACAGGACAGATATAGTCAGTGAGACTGAGTCAGACTCAGGTTCTCCTGATGTAGAGGGTCTCTCCCCAGCTTCAGAGTGATGGCTGGGACTCTCTCCTGTGGGGATGAGACAGGACAGATAGTCAGTGAGACTGAGTCAGACTCAGTGTGCATATGCAGACCTACCGGGTTTCTCCCTTATTTTACAACGTCTCCTGTGCTTCTCCTGTTGCAGGTTTGATGGCAAAGCAAGACAGCTCCCCAAATGGCACCCTATAAAGTGCACTCCTTTTGACCATAGCCATAGGGTTCTGGTCAAGAGTAGTGGACGAGATAGGGAATAAGGTGCCATTCTGGTCAAGAGTAGTGGACGAGATAGGGAATAAGGTGCCATTCTGGTCAAGAGTAGTGGACGAGATAGGGAATAAGGTGCCATTCTGGTCAAGAGTAGTGGACGAGATAGGGAATAAGGTGCTATTTTGGTCAACAGTAGTCCACTAGATAGGGAATAAGGTGCCATTCTGGTCAACAGTAGTGCACTAGATAGGGAATAGGGCCCTTGTCAACAGTAGTGCACTAGATAGGGAATAGGGTGCCATTCTGGTCAACAGTAGTGCACTATATAGGGAATAGGGTGCAATTCTGGTCAACTGTAGTGTACTAGATAGGGATTAGTATTCCCTTTGGGACCCATCCCAAGTTAGCATGGCTCCAGCTACCCACCTGTATTATCTAGTTCCCAGTCTTCTTCTTCTTCTTTGACTACGATATTAAATGTTGGTGTTTCACTGTTGATGTCCAGACTCACAGTAACCCTCTCCTGACCTTGCGGTTTGTCATTCTGATCACCATGGTTACTGTCCTCCTGGTCGCCATGGTTCCGGTCAGGACCCGGGGACACAGTGGGTTGGGGTTCAGTGGAGCAGGATGGAGATGGGCTGGACGGGTCTTCAGAATCCTATATGATGAAGAGTGACAGCGCAGTTTTAGCAGCACACTAGCTAGTTACATTATTAATATGTCGATTTAGCAATATGACACCATCCTAAATAGCAAGGCAATTTTTTTGTTTGCTATGGAAAAAAATACAACTTCTCTATGAAATAAACGTTTCCAGTTAAGTAGAACTGGTTGAGGAACTATCAGTGGAAAGCTTCAAGTCGCTCGGCGTACACATCCCTGACCATTTGAAATGGTCCACACACACACACACACAGTGTGGGGAAGAAGGCACAACAGCGCCTCTTCAACCTCAGGAGGCTGAAGACATTTGTCTTGGTCCCGAAGACCCTCACAAACTTTTACAGATGCACAATTGAGAGCATCCTGTCGAGCTGTATAACCGCCTGGTACGGCAACTGCACCGCCCGCAACTGTAGGGCTCTCCAGAGGGTGGTGTGGTCTACCTAATGCATCATCAGGGGCACACTGCCTGCCCTCCAGGACACCTACAGCACCCGATGTCACAGGAAGGCCCAAAAAAATCATAAAGGACATCAACCACCTGAGCCACGGCCTGTTCACCCCGCTATCATCCAGAAGGCGAGGTCAGTACAGGTGCTTCAAAGTTGGACAGGTAGGCTGAAAAACAGCCTCTATCTCAAGGCCATCAGACTGTTAAATAGCCCTCACTAGATGACTTCCAACCGGTTACTCAACCCTGCACCTTAGAGGCTGCTGCCCTACAAACATAGACATGGAATCACTGGCCACTTTAATAATGGAACACTAGTCACTTTAATAATGTTTACATACTGCTTTACTCATCTCATATGTATATACTGTATTCTATTCTACTGTATTTAGTCAATGCTTTACTCATCTCATATGTATATACTGTATTCTATTCTACTGTATTTAGTCAATGCTTTACTCATCTCATATGTATATACTGTATTCTATTCTACTGTATTTAGTCAATGCTTTACTCATCTCATATGTATATACTGTATTCTATTCTACTGTATTTAGTCAATGCTTTACTCATCTCATATGTATATACTGTATTCTATTCTACTGTATTTAGTCAATGCTTTACTCATCTCATATGTATATACTGTATTCTATTCTACTGTATTTAGTCAATGCTTTACTCATCTCATATGTATATACTGTATTCTATTCTACTGTATTTAGTCAATGCTTTACTCATCTCATATGTATATACTGTATTCTATTCTACTGTATTTAGTCAATGCTTTACTCATCTCATATGTATATACTGTATTCTATTGTACTGTATTTAGTCAATGCTTTACTCATCTCATATGTATATACTGTATTCTATTGTACTGTATTTAGTCAATGCCACTCCGACATTGCTCGTCCTAATATTTATACATTTCTTAATTCCATTCTTTGATTTTTAGATGTGTGTGTTGTTGTGAATTGTTAAGATATTAATGCACTGTTGGAGCCAGGAACACAAGCATTTCGCTACACCCGCAATAAAATATGCTCAATATGTGACCAATAACGTTTGATATCAATCAATGCAAACCAAAACACACCAGCTACTGTTGATTGTATTGTCATTCATCTAGCTAGTTAGTTAACTAGCTACGTTACCTTACAAGAAAACATTATATCAGCGAGCTACAACATAGTCAGCTAGTAACGATACTGATGTTGCTACCGTTCACTGTAGTCTATAAAATACTGAGCAACTTGATTTACTAACTAGCCACAACATTTTGTATAGCAACCGCGGAGCAGATTGCTGAAAAGAGATGTGGCGAGCACACATTGATTCTTACCTCGTCCATAGCATAGGGATTTAATTCCTGAGATAACTAGAAAACTAGTTGAGTTTAAAATGTATAATGATGTCTTGCAATGTTGTTGATCGTAACCTCGAGTCTCGTTGGATGGAAGCTGAGAAATACCAACGCCTGAGGCTATTTAATCAAAAGCTGCGGTCTTCCTTTTCCATTACATTTTTTTCTTTCTGCAAAAGTGTTTTTTGAACGATGAGATGTTATAAGTGAAGTTCGGTAAACTGTCGGAACTCAGTTTGGCTTCCTACTTCTGGTATGAGGTTGTCTTGTGTTTGTGCTGTAGCGCCCCCATGCGGTCGGGAGAACAAAGACAATAATAAGAGTACAAGTCTCTTTCAACGTAGCTCCCTGACAGTTTCTGAAGTTAAATGTTTTTATAGGTAAAGGTAATAAAGAGAGAAATACGCCCCCCCCCCTCCCCCCTCCCAATGTTAATTTATTGGTCCATGTCATCATGACATGCAAGTCACTGTGGATTTCTTAGTATCATGACCGCTTCAATCAGTAACATAAGATATATATATAAAAAACACAAGGACTAAAATGCAAACACTTCATTTTTGTTGATTTGAAATATGCACAGGACGACAACTACAGTTGGAATGATTATCTTACACAATACAGCAGACTTTATTGTACTGATCACAGATGAGGAAGCAACACACACACACACACACACACACACACACACCACACACACACACACACCATCCGGGTTGAAGTGTAAAGACAACAGATGACATCTCTGACAACTTAGCCATCTCTGCTTATACTGTCAATGAAATCAAAATGTTATAATGTTATAAGGCATATAGAAAAAGGGCCGACCGTTTGATCCTGGCATTATGACACGTACGTCTCTGTGGATTCTTATTGTTGCATCATCACAGCTTCAATCAGTAAAATAACACATATTTATATATATATATATATTAAACACTAGAATGGACAAAAATGCAATCGCTTAATTTTTTGTTGATTTAAAAAATATGTACGTTACTATAACTACAGTTGGCAAGATTATCTCGCTCAGTGGTAACGATTATTATACTGACCCATAAATGAGGAAGCAACAACACACACACACACACACACGGAAGCAAAAATAACAGTTCTGTTTTAGTCATGAGAGACATGCAATGTCCAAAATGGCACCCTATTCCATTTATAGTACACTACACATTTGGTCCAGAACCCCCCCCCCCTCCCCCATGAGCCCTGGTCAAAAGCAGTGCACTACATAGGGAATAGGATGCAGACCATAGCCGTGGAGTTTAAAGATGCCAGTACTGCCAGTGTTCTCTCTCCATGTCTGGTAACGGCATGGGTCTCTCCACTCGATGTAAAGGCATGGGTCTCTCCACTGTGTGGAAGGGCATGGGTCTCTCTACACTAGAGAACGGAGGCGTGGCTTTATCAACCCTGGACAACTGCTGCTTGGAGCTTCCCATCCTGGGTGACTGGTTCGGTCTCCTGCTACTGGAACCCATGCTGACGGGTCTGCCTAACTGACGGGTCGGTCCCATGGGCTTGGGAGCGTGTGACCGCCGGTGTTGACGGAGCCCTTGTTTCCGAACAAAGGTCTTTCCGCATTCATCGCACTGGTACGGTCGCTCTCCTGTGTGCGTTCTGAGGTGGACTCGGAGGTCGTATTCCCGGGTGTAAGTCTTGCCACATTCAGGGCAGAGATAGTGTTTTTCTCCCCTGGGGGACATGGTGGGTTTCTGTGGTGCCGAGATGTGGTGGGATGTTCCCTCCCTCTGTGGTGCCGGTAGGTGGTGGGTTTGTGGTGCCGGTAGGTTTTGGGTTCCCTCCCTCTGTGGTGCCGGGAGGTGGTGGGTTTGTGGAGCCGGTAGGTTTTGTGTTCCCTCCCTCTGTGGTGCCGGGAGGTGGTGGGTTTGTGGCGCCGGTAGGTTTTGGGTTCCCTCCCTCTGTGGTGCCGGGAGGTGGTGGGTTTGTGGTGCCGGTAGGTTTTGGGTTCCCTCCTCGTCATGCTGATGGAGGCAGCGTTGTGGCCTCCCAGCTTTACGTCTGTTGTCCCGAGGTTGTTCAGAGGGAGTCTCCATGTCAGCCACTAAACTGGGATCCACTCCTGTATAGACAGACACAGGGAAACTCAGTGGGCCCATATGGGCCCTGGTCAAAAGTAGTGCACTATAGATGAATAGGGTGTCGTCTGGGACTCAACCAATGCAACATGCAACAATGTTATTGTTAAGGTGTGAATGAGATTATTGTTTTAAAAACAACATGGTTTGGATCACTGACAGTTAATAGTAGCTAGCTAGTCAGGATGTATTAACGGTAAAGGAGAACACTCACCCGTGTGCACTTTAAAATGCGTTTTGAGATTCCCTTTCTGGTTGAACCTCATCCCACACACAGAGCACTGGTAAGGCCTCTCTCCTGTGTGTGTTCTCATGTGTCTCTCCAGTTTGTTTGCTTGTGTGAACTCCTTCCCACAGTCCGGACACTTGTGAAACCTCTTCGCACGCCGTCGTTCTTCTCCCCCGGAACAGTTGAATCGCTGGTGGGTCGTCAGGTATGCTTTACTGAGGAAGCCCTTGCCACACTCAGAGCAGAGGAAAGGCTTCTCTCCTGTGTGTGTTCGCTGGTGGACTTTTAACGTAGTCTTGTTAGAGAAGGTCCGTCCGCACACGGAGCACAGGGGCTTCTCCTCGGTGTGCGTTCGCTCGTGGGCTTTCCAAGCCGGTTTTTGGTAGTAACCCTTGCCACAGAACGAGCAAGAGTAAGGCATCTCTCCTGTGTGAGATCGCTGGTGTTCTTTCAGCCGTTCTTTTTTACCGAACCCTTTGCCACACACACAGCAGGTGTAAGGCTTGGCTCCCGTGTCCGTCTTCAAGTGAACCTCCAGAACGCACTTTGAGGAGAACTCTTGTCCACAGCAGCAGGTCACCTTGTCGGCGGAGTCTTTCTTCTGGTGTAATCTCAAGCTACTTTGATAAGTGAAGCCCTTCCCACACTCAGAGCAGAGGTAAGGCTTCTCTCCAGTGTGGATTCTCTGGTGGACCTTCAGTGCTGATAACGATGGGCAGTGTCTCCCACACTCGGGGCAGGAGTGGGTCTTCCTGACTCCCCATTTTCTCTTCTGTTGTTCAGGTTCTCCTGAAGCAGGACTCTGTCTTTTTCTCTTCTCTGTCTCCTCTCCTGTGTGTGTCCTGTTCTCCGTCTCCTCTCCTGTGTGTGTCCTGTTCTGGTGTCTCCTTAGTGTGTACAAGGAGACAAACTTCCTCCCACACGCTAGGCAGCTGTGAGTCTTAGTTTTGCGTTTCGCTCGTCGTTGTTCAGGTTCTTCTGATTCGGAATGTTCAGGATCTTCGTATTCGGAATGTTCAGGATCTTCGGATTCGGAATGTTCTGGTTCTTCCGATGAAGAGGGACTATATTCACTGGCAGACGGTTGGTTGGGACTCTCACCTGTGGGACAGAGATGGGAGAGAATAAGGAACAGAGGCAAGTGAGTCCAGCTCATGTTGTTATTCTTCATTTGGTCCCGGGGAATAATGTCCTGTCCAGTGGGTGTACTTGTACATCCTGTCCCAAGGCTTAATTATCTACAGACTGTGCAGTCTTTCGTTCCATCCAGCACTAACACAAAAACTAACACAAAGTGCTCTAAGTTAATGGACATTAAAGTACATCTCATCTCAACACATCTAATCACTTACCTGCAACACAACAATCCCAGTCGTCTTCCTCCTCCTTGACGACAACAACTTTTTGTAGAACTATCCGCAGACTACCCAGTTTTGACCTCTGGTCACCATGGTTGCTGTCGGGACCCGGTGATGACGTCGAGAGTTGGGGTTCTGAAGAACTGGGTGGGGACTGTCTGGACGATGGGTCTTCTGAGTCCTACAGTACAAAATAGAGTGTGTGTCAGTGTAGTCTTAAAGTAATAAGGATCTGGGCCTATATATTAATAAATCGTCTCAGAGTATGGGTGCTGATCTACGATCAGGTCCCACCCCCCTCATGTACATAATTCATTCGTTATGATCCAAAAGGCTAAACTGATCCTAGATCGGGCTAAATAGCCTGCGATTCTAGGCTACTGAAGCTGAGCTAATCTGTATCTGTTTTCTGATCTACTTTAATAATTATCTGGCCAGTAACTGTGAAGTCTCCGTGACTGGGATTTAATACTCCCATCACTCACGTTCTCCCTCCGTTCTGGCGGTATGTGTCTCTCTGGATCCGGGTCTGTCGAGCTCTCAGCGCCCCCCTCGTTCTCGGTTCTGCTTGGCTCGGTGCCGTCCAGTGTGTCCACTTGCGCTGACTGCCTGAGGATAGCATCTCGTTGTATCGTTTTGATGTCGTTTTGCAGTTGGAGTAACCAAGACATTCCCTGGTCCTCTAATTTCATTAAATCATCACTTTCACAATATTCTTCTATTTTACGACGCAACGAGCGATAATTCTTCCCTTTAACGTCGAGGCCATCTTGACCAGCTATTCCACACCGTTCACACAGGTAACGTAAATTGTTCTCGGTTAAATTCCACAAACTCTGTTCGATTCCATCCAACAACGTTTCTCTCTCTCCGCTCATATTGTCCTACCCACGTACCAACAACAACAACACGTAGTCAATGACAAGACAGCTACAATCCGTTCAAGAGATTGTTAATGAGTTAGTACTGTATTCTGAAGTGAAGCAACTAAGCTAAATATTAAACATGCTAGCTAGCTTCTCGTCGACTACTTCCTATTTTCTTCTTCACCTTTTTGATTCTGCTGTAGTGTTGTGGTTTTTTTTTGTTGTAATGTTTGCAAACCAACTGAAAATGCGCATTACCGCCACCTACTGTCGTGGCGGTAATGCCACACTGGAGTGTAAAGACATACAAGACGTGCAACTAGAGATTTTCCAAATAGGTACTGAACGGTTTGTTGAATTGAGAGATGCAAGTTGTTGCAGTGATGATTTATTCAATCAAATACCTTATGCAGAATTGCCCCACTGACTGTCTTCACATGATGTAGGTATGCTACTGTTGCCAGTCATCAGGTTTCTTAGCAACATCAGGGTTTTTCAATAAAGTGAAGATAATGTGCTGTGTTGTAGTAGTAATAGGGTACAGTAACTAATCATATCATGAACCTAATTATTTCCTAATCAATGGCTTTGATCAGGTCCTTCAAATAGAGTCAGAGCAGGAGTGAGGATTGTGTTTGGGCTCCCGAGTGGTGCAGCAGTCTAAGGCACTGCATCTCAGTGCAAGAGGAGTCACTACAGTTCGATTCCAGGCTGTACCACACCCGGGCCGTTATTGGGAGTCCCATAGGCCGGTGCGCAATTTACTTAAAAAATATATATTTTTAAATGTAACCTTTAAATAACTAGGCAAGTCAGTTAAGAACACATTGCTATTTACAATGATGGATTTGAACCAGGGACTATAGTGATGCCTCTTGCACTGAGATGCAGCGTCTTAGACTGCTGCGCCCCTCTGGAGCCCAATTAGCCCAGAGTCGTCTGGGTTTGGCCGGGGGAGGCCGTCATTGTAAATAAGAATTTGTTCTTAAAACTGACTTGACTAATTGACTAAAGGTTCAAAATAAAAGGCATTGGACAGAGGATTGTGTTGTTTTGGTGGATAAAGTGTATGTCAACTGTAAGGGGTGCCCATGTTGCTGGGGGACTGGAAGTGTCTGGTGTGAGACAGGATGTTTGAGGTGGCAAGAGTCAGAGTAGTGCAGAAGCTGTCGTATGCCGAGGCAGTGAAGAAAGGAAGATGGGGAGGCTGTCATTGTAAATAAGAATTTGTTCTTAACTGACTGGCCGAGTTACGTAACTGACTGGCCGAGTTACGTAACTGACTGGCCGAGTTACGTAACTGACTGGCCGAGTTACGTAACTGACTGGCCGAGTTACGTAACTGACTGGCCGAGTTACGTAACTGACTGGCCGAGTTACGTAACTGACTGGCCGAGTTACGTAACTGACTGGCCGAGTTACGTAACTGACTGGCCGAGTTACGTAACTGACTGGCCGAGTTACGTAACTGACTGGCCGAGTTACGTAACTGACTGGCCGAGTTACGTAACTGACTGGCCGAGTTACGTAACTGACTGGCCGAGTTACGTAACTGACTGGCCGAGTTACGTAACTGACTGGCCGAGTTACGTAACTGACTGGCCGAGTTACGTAACTGACTGGCCGAGTTACGTAACTGACTGGCCGAGTTACGTAACTGACTGGCCGAGTTACGTAACTGACTGGCCGAGTTACGTAACTGACTGGCCGAGTTACGTAACTGACTGGCCGAGTTACGTAACTGACTGGCCGAGTTACGTAACTGACTGGCCGAGTTACGTAACTGACTGGCCGAGTTACGTAACTGACTGGCCGAGTTACGTAACTGACTGGCCGAGTTACGTAACTGACTGGCCGAGTTACGTAACTGACTGGCCGAGTTACGTAACTGACTGGCCGAGTTACGTAACTGACTGGCCGAGTTACGTAACTGACTGGCCGAGTTACGTAACTGACTGGCCGAGTTACGTAACTGACTGGCCGAGTTACGTAAAGGCTCAAATAAACACATATATATATACATTGGATCCTGAGAGGATCCCAGTGGGGAGCAGGTCTGTGCAGCCCAGAGGGAAAGGCCAACGAGTGATATAACGAGCTTCAATAAGTTTGGCTTCTTAGCGTTCACAGCGATGGTTATCAACCGTATCGCAGAAATGGAACGTAAAAATCACAGAAAATAATTGTTGTGGTAGAATTTGTGTATACGAGATTTGACTTTGTTGGTGCAGGAGCAGATAGGGTCTGTGTTTCTACGTCTGCGTTGCTGTTTGGGGTTTTAGGCTGGGTTTCTGTGTCTGCGTTGCTGTGTGGGGTTTTAGGCTGGGTTTCTGTGTCTGCGTTGCTGTTTGGGGTTTTAGGCTGGGTTTCTGTGTCTGCGTTGCTGTGTGGGGTTTTAGGCTGGGTTTCTGTGTCTGCGTTGCTGTTTGGGGTTTTAGGCTGGGTTTCTGTACAGCACTTTGTAACATCGGCTGATGTAGAAAGAGCTTTATAAATACGTTTGATTGAGAGGGTCAAAGTAGTGGAATGAGGTAGTGGGTTTTTAATTAGTGTAGAGTTAGTCGGAAGGGTAATTAAAAATATGATTTTATATTTCCCCTTTTCCCATTTTATATCACAAAGTGTAATGGATTCATACTATAGTTCAGTTGGGGGCAGTAAAATACAGATTGAAACTTCCTGCAGGGGGGGGGGGGGTCCAAAATAAGTGAGGGTTGTCATATTTATTTATTTATTGCTTTGGGGAGAGTAGTGAGGCATTCACTCTTCTGGTTGCATTCACTCTTCTGGTTGCATTCGCTCTTCTGGTTGCATTCGCTCTTCTGGTTGCATTCGCTCTTCTGGTTGCATTCGCTCTTCTGGTTGCATTCGCTCTTCTGGTTACATTCGCTCTTCTGGTTGCATTCGCTCTTCTGGTTACATTCGCTCTTCTGGTTGCATTCGCTCTTCTGGTTGCATTCGCTCTTCTGGTTGCATTCGCTCTTCTGGTTGCATTCACTCTTCTGGTTGCATTCACTCTTCTGGTTGCATTCACTCTTCTGGTTGCATTCAATCTTCTGGTTGCATTCACTCTTCTGGTTACATTCACTCTTCTGGTTGCATTCACTCTTCTGGTTGCATTCACTCTTCTGGTTGCATTCACTCTTCTGGTTGCATTCACTCTTCTGGTTGCATTCACTCTTCTGGTTGCATTCACTCTTCTGGTTGCATTCACTCTTCTGGTTGCATTCACTCTTCTGGTTGCATTCACTCTTCTGGTTGCATTCACTCTTCTGGTTGCATTCACTCTTCTGGTTGCATTCACTCTTCTGGTTGCATTCACTCTTCTGGTTGCATTCACTCTTCTGGTTGCATTCACTCTTCTGGTTGCATTCACTCTTCTGGTTGCATTCACTCTTCTGGTTGCATTCACTCTTCTGGTTACATTCACTCTTCTGGTTGCATTCACTCTTCTGGTTACATTCACTCTTCTGGTTACATTCACTCTTCTGGTTACATTCACTCTTCTGGTTGCATTCACTCTTCTGGTTGCATTCACTCTTCTGGTTACATTCACTCTTCTGGTTGCATTCACTCTTCTGGTTGCATTCACTCTTCTGGTTGCATTCACTCTTCTGGTTGCATTCACTCTTCTGGTTGCATTCGCTCTTCTGGTCATATTTTCCCTTTAAACAACGTCTTGACTTACTTTTGATATCACCCTAATAAAGATAAGAAACGTTTGGGAAGGTTTGGTGTGTCTTATTAATCTGTAGCTACTGCAGGCCTCTGAAATGAAGGCAGTGCGGCCTGGTGCTCCAACCGACTCCCACAGTTGAACTTGAGGTTGGGAAGACTGTTTCAGACCTACCAGAGTTACTCCTATAATCTAACAATATATCATGCTTATCTTTATACAAATTATCAAATGACCCTCCTTATGTACATCGAAATCTGTATAGAATACAGCAGTACTTCCCTTGTTATAGTCCAGTATCCCTTCAAACATTCAACCTCCAGCTGTACCCCCTCTTGCACCAGGGTCAGTGCACTCTCAAATGTTGTTTTTTTGGTCATCATTGTAAGCCTGCCACACACACACACACTATACGATACATTTATTAAACATAAGAATGAGTGTTAGTTTTTGTCACAACCCGGCTCGTGGGAAGTGACAAAGAGCTCTTATAGGACCAGGACACAAATAATAATATTATAATAATCAATAATTTACCTCTTTATTTAACCATCTCACATATAAAACATTATTTGTTCATCAGAAATTGTGAATCACTCACCACAGATTAATGAGAAGGGTGTGAATAACTCACCACAGGTTAATGAGAAGGGTGTGAATCACTCACCACAGATTAATGAGAAGGGTGTGAATAACTCACCACAGATTAATGAGAAGGGTGTGAATAACTCACCACAGATTAATGAGAAGGGTGTGAATAACTCACCACAGATTAATGAGAAGGGTGTGAGTAACTCACCACAGATTAATGAGAAGGGTGTGAATAACTCGCCACAGATTAATGAGAAGGGTGTGAATAACTCACCACAGATTAACGAGAAGGGTGTGAATAACTCACCACAGATTAATGAGAAGGGTGTGAGTAACTCACCACAGATTAATGAGAAGGGTGTGAATAACTCACCACAGATTAATGAGAAGGGTGTGAGTAACTCACCACAGATTAATGAGAAGGGTGTGAATAACTCACCACAGATTAATGAGAAGGGTGTGAGTAACTCACCACAGATTAATAAGAAGGGTGTAAATAACTCACCACAGATTAATGAGAAGGGTGTGAGTAACTCACCACAGGTTAATGAGAAGGGTGTGAATACCTCACCACAGGTTAATGAGAAGGGTGTGAGTAACTCACCACAGGTTAATGAGAAGGGTGTGAATACCTCACCACAGGTTAATGAGAAGGGTGTGAGTAACTCACCACAGATTAATGAGAAGGGTGTGAGTAACTCACCACAGATTAATGAGAAGGGTGTGAATAACTCACCACAGATTAATGAGAAGGGTGTGAGTAACTCACCACAGATTAATAAGAAGGGTGTAAATAACTCACCACAGATTAATGAGAAGGGTGTGAGTAACTCACCACAGGTTAATGAGAAGGGTGTGAATACCTCACCACAGGTTAATGAGAAGGGTGTGAATAACTCACCACAGATTAATGAGAAGGGTGTGAGTAACTCACCACAGATTAATGAGAAGGGTGTGAGTAACTCACCACAGATTAATGAGAAGGGTGTGAGTAACTCACCACAGAATAATGAGAAGGGTGTGAGTAACTCACCACAGATTAATGAGAAGGGTGTGAGTAACTCACCACAGATTAATGAGAAGGGTGTGAGTAACTCACCACAGATTAATGAGAAGGGTGTGAGTAACTCACCACAGATTAATTAGAAGGGTGTGAATCACTCACCACAGATTAATGAGAAGGGTGTGAATAACTCACCACAGATTAATGAGAAGGGTGTGAGTAACTCACCACAGATTAATGAGAAGGGTGTGAGTAACTCACCACAGATTAATGAGAAGGGTGTGAGTAACTCACCACAGATTAATGAGAAGGGTGTGAATAACTCACCACAGATTAATGGGAAGGGTGTGAGTAACTCACCACAGATTAATGAGAAGGGTGTGAATAACTCACCACAGGTTAATGAGAAGGGTGTGAATAACTCACCACAGATTAATGAGAAGGGTGTGAATAACTCACCACAGATTAATGAGAAGGGTGTGAATAACTCACCACAGATTAATGAGAAGGGTGTGAATAACTCACCACAGATTAATGAGAAGGGTGTGAGTAACTCACCACAGATGAATGAGAAGGGTGTGAATCACTCACCACAGATTAATGAGAAGGGTGTGAGTAACTCACCACAGATTAATGAGAAGGGTGTGAGTAACTCACCACAGATTAATGAGAAGGGTGTGAATAACTCACCACAGATTAATGAGAAGGGTGTGAGTAACTCACCACAGATTAATGAGAAGGGTGTGAGTAACTCACCACAGATTAATGAGAAGGGTGTGAATAACTCACCACAGATTAATGAGAAGGGTGTGAGTAACTCACCACAGATTAATGAGAAGGGTGTGAATAACTCACCACAGGTTAATGAGAAGGGTGTGAGTAACTCACCACAGGTTAATGAGAAGGGTGTGAATCACTCACCACAGATTAATGAGAAGGGTGTGAGTAACTCACCACAGATTAATGAGAAGGGTGTGAGTAACTCACCACAGGTTAATGAGAAGGGTGTGAATAACTCACCACAGATTAATGAGAAGGGTGTGAGTAACTCACCACAGGTTAATGAGAAGGGTGTGAATAACTCACCACAGATTAATGAGAAGGGTGTGAGTAACTCACCACAGGTTAATGAGAAGGGTGTGAATAACTCACCACAGATTAATGAGAAGGGTGTAAATAACTCACCACAGGTTAACGAGAAGGGTGTAAATAACTCACCACAGGTTAACGAGAAGGGTGTGAATAACTCACCACAGGTTAATGAGAAGGGTGTGCTTCAAAGGATGCACAGAACTCTGCAATGTTGGGTTGTATTGGAGAGCGTCTCAGTCTTAAATCATTTTCCACACACAGTCTGTGCCTGTATTTAGTTTCATGCTAGTGAGGGCCGAGAATCCACTCTCACATAGGTACGTGGTTGCAAAGGGCATCAGTGTCTTAACAGCGTGATTTGCCAAGGCAGGATACTCTGAGGGCAGCCCTATCCAGAAATCGGGCAGTGGCTTCTGATTAAATTACATTTTCACAGAACTACTTGTTGCAATTTCGATGAGGCTCCTTCGTTCAGATATCGGTAGGTGGACTGGAGGGGACGAAAGGCATAACGAATCCAATTATTTGTGTCGTCCATTTTGGGAAAGTACCTGCGTAATTGCGCACCCAGCTCATGCAGGTGGTTCGCTATATCACATTTGACATTGTCTGTAAGCTTGAGTTCATTTGCACACAAAAAATCATACAATGATGGAAAGACGTGTGTGTTGTCCTTGTTAATGCTGACAGAGAAGAGCTCCAACTTCTGAATCATAGCCTCAACTTTGTCCCACACATTGAATATAGTTGCGGGGTCCCTGTAATCCTAGATTCAGATCATTCAGGTGAGAAAACATCACCCAGATAAGCCAGTCGTGTGAGAAACTCGTCATCATGCAAGCGGTCAGAGAAGTGGAAATGATGGTCAGTAAAGAAACCTTTAAGCTCTTCTCTCAATTTAAAAAAAACGTGTCAATACTTTGCCCCTTGATAACCAGCGCACTTCTGTATGTTGTAAAAGTGTTACATGGTCGCTGCCCATATTGTTGCATAATGCAGAAAATACACGAGAGTTCAGGGGCCTTGCTTTAACAAAGTTAACCATTTTCACTGTATTGTCCAAAACGTATTTCAAGCTGTCAGGCATTCCCTTGGCAGCAAGAGCCTCTCGGTGGATGCTGCAGTGTACTCAAGTGGCGTCGGGAGCAACTGCTTGCGTTACCAGTCCACTATGTCTCCCTGTCATGGCTTTTGCTCCATCAGTACAGATACCAACATATTGACCACCGAAGTCCATTTGATGGTGTCCAGTACTTTAAAATGATCCTCTCCTGTTGTCCTGGTTTCCAGTGGTTTGCAGAAGAGGATGTCTTCCTTAATTGACCCCCCATAAACGTAACAGACATATACCAGGAGCTGTGCCAGGCCCTCCACGTCTGTTAACTCATCCAGCTGTAAAGCATAGAATTCACTGGCTTGTATGTGAAGCAGTAATTGTATCAAAACATCTCCTGCCATGTCACTGATGGGTCGTGAAACAGTGTTGTTTGATGGAGGCATTGTCTGTATAGTTTTTGGGGGCCTTTTCCCCCCCAGCATTGTCCCAGCCATATCCGCAGCAGCAGGAAGAATTAAGTCCTTCACAATAGTATGGGGCTTGTCTGTCTTAGCCACTCAGTAGCTCACCATATAAGACGCTCACCATGAACCCGGTCGAACATTTCTGGAAAGACCTGAAAATAGCTGTGCAGCGACGCTCCCCATCCAATCTGACAGAGCTTGAGAGGATCTGCAGAGAAGAATGGGAGAAACTCCCCAAATACAGGTGTGTCAAGCGTGTAGCGTCATACCCAAGAAGACTCGAGGCTGTAATCGCTGCCAAAGAGGCTTCAACAAAGTACTGAGTAAAGGGTCTGAATACTTATGTATATGTGATATGTCTGTTTTTGTTTTTAATAAATTAGCAAAAATGGCACAACATTTTTTTTAATCAATTTTATAATAAGGCTGTAATGTAACAAAATGTGGGGGGGAAAAATCAAGGGGTCTGAAGAGTTGCCGAATGCTCTGTAGGCAATATATATATATATAAATAAATAAATAAATAGAAGGTAAAATATTAAGATCATACAGTGGACACCTAAGGCTATAGGTCTATGCATGCAATGCCCTGATACATTTAGTGCTGAAATCTCTGACAGCTGAACTGTGAGGTGTGTCATGAATGAGCCTAGTTAGTATGACCTGGTGACTCCTCCCTCCAGTCTCCAGACAGAGTCATGGTAACACTGAGACAAGGAAGAGGACCTGGTGACTCCTCCCTCCAGTCTCCAGACAGAGTCATGGTAACACTGAGACAAGGACGAGGACCTGGTGACTCCTCCCTCCAGTCTCCAGACAGAGTCATGGTAACACTGAGGCAAGGAAGAGGACCTGGTGACTCCTCCCTCCAGTCTCCAGACAGAGTCATGGTAACACTGAGACAAGGAAGAGGACCTGGTGACTCCTCCCTCCAGTCTCCAGACAGAGTCATGGTAACACTGAGACAAGGAAGACGACCTGGTGACTCCTCCCTCCAGTCTCCAGACAGAGTCATGGTAACACTGAGACAAGGAAGAGGACCTGGTGACTCCTCCCTCCAGTCTCCAGACAGAGTCATGGTAACACTGAGACAAGGAAGAGGACCTGGTGACTCCTCCCTCCAGTCTCCAGACAGAGTCATGGTAACACTGAGACAAGGAAGAGGACCTGGTGACTCCTCCCTCCAGACTCCAGACAGAGTCATGGTAACACTGAGACAAGGAAGAGGACCTGGTGACTCCTCCCTCCAGTCTCCAGACAGAGTCATGGTAACACTGAGACAAGGAAGAGGACCTGGTGACTCCTCCCTCCAGTCTCCAGACAGAGTCATGGTAACACTGAGACAAGGAAGAGGACCTGTTGACTCCGACCCCAAACAGTCTCCAGACAGAGTCATGGTAACACTGAGACAAGGAAGAGGACCTGTTGACTCCTCCCTCCAGTCTCCAGACAGAGTCATGGTAACACTGAGACAAGGACGAGGACCTGGTGACTCCTCCCTCCAGTCTCCAGACAGAGTCATGGTAACACTGAGGCAAGGAAGAGGACCTGGTGACTCCTCCCTCCAGTCTCCAGACAGAGTCATGGTAACACTGAGACAAGGAAGAGGACCTGGTGACTCCTCCCTCCAGTCTCCAGACAGAGTCATGGTAACACTGAGACAAGGAAGAGGACCTGGTGACTCCTCCCTCCAGTCTCCAGACAGAGTCATGGTAACACTGAGACAAGGACGAGGACCTGGTGACTCCTCCCTCCAGTCTCCAGACAGAGTCATGGTAACACTGAGACAAGGAAGACGACCTGGTGACTCCTCCCTCCAGTCTCCAGACAGAGTCATGGTAACACTGAGACAAGGAAGAGGACCTGGTGACTCCTCCCTCCAGTCTCCAGACAGAGTCATGGTAACACTGAGACAAGGAAGAGGACCTGGTGACTCCTCCCTCCAGTCTCCAGACAGAGTCATGGTAACACTGAGACAAGGAAGAGGACCTGGTGACTCCTCCCTCCAGACTCCAGACAGAGTCATGGTAACACTGAGACAAGGAAGAGGACCTGGTGACTCCTCCCTCCAGTCTCCAGACAGAGTCATGGTAACACTGAGACAAGGAAGAGGACCTGGTGACTCCTCCCTCCAGTCTCCAGACAGAGTCATGGTAACACTGAGACAAGGAAGAGGACCTGTTGACTCCGACCCCAAACAGTCTCCAGACAGAGTCATGGTAACACTGAGACAAGGAAGAGGACCTGTTGACTCCTCCCTCCAGTCTCCAGACAGAGTCATGGTAACACTGAGACAAGGACGAGGACCTGGTGACTCCTCCCTCCAGTCTCCAGACAGAGTCATGGTAACACTGAGGCAAGGAAGAGGACCTGGTGACTCCTCCCTCCAGTCTCCAGACAGAGTCATGGTAACACTGAGACAAGGAAGAGGACCTGGTGACTCCTCCCTCCAGTCTCCAGACAGAGTCATGGTAACACTGAGACAAGGAAGAGGACCTGGTGACTCCTCCCTCCAGTCTCCAGACAGAGTCATGGTAACACTGAGACAAGGACGAGGACCTGGTGACTCCTCCCTCCAGTCTCCAGACAGAGTCATGGTAACACTGAGACAAGGAAGAGGAACTGGTGACTCCTCCCTCCAGTCTCCAGACAGAGTCATGGTAACACTGAGACAAGGAAGAGGACCTGGTGACTCCTCCCTCCAGTCTCCAGACAGAGTCATGGTAACACTGAGACAAGGAAGAGGACCTGGTGACTCCTCCCTCCAGTCTCCAGACAGAGTCATGGTAACACTGAGACAACGAAGAGGACCTGGTGACTCCTCCCTCCAGTCTCCAGACAAGAGTCATGGTAACACTGAGACAAGGAAGAGGACCTGGTGACTCCTCCCTCCAGTCTCCAGACAGAGTCATGGTAATACTGAGACAAGGACGAGGACCTGGTGACTCCTCCCTCCAGTCTCCAGACAGAGTCATGGTAACACTGAGACAAGGAAGAGGACCTGTTGACTCCTCCCTCCAGTCTCCAGACAGAGTCATGGTGAACCTGGGACAAGGAAGAGGACCTGTTGACTCCTCCCTCCAGTCTCCAGACAGAGTCATGGTAACACTGAGACAAGGAAGAGGACCTGGTGACTCCTCCCTCCAGTCTCCAGACAGAGTCATGGTAACACTGAGACAAGGAAGAGGACCTGTTGACTCCTCCCTCCAGTCTCCAGACAGAGTCATGGTAACACTGAGACAAGGAAGAGGACCTGGTGACTCCTCCCTCCAGTCTCCAGACAGAGTCATGGTAACACTGAGACAAGGAAGAAGAAGCAGAAGAAGGACAGGAAAAGGCCACAGACAGTTGGGGAGCAACAGAACCCAGTTAAAGGTAGAGAGGAGACGCCTCAGCCACAGACAGTTGGGGAGCAACAGAACCCAGTTAAAGGCAGAGAGGATAAGCCTCAACCACAGACAGTTGGGGAGCAACAGAACCCAGTTAAAGGCAGAGAGGAGAAGCCTCAGCCACAGACAGTTGGGGAGCAACAGAACCCAGTTAAAGGCAGAGAGGAAGTGATTGGTGACTCCTCCCTCCACCTGATTGGTGCAGGTAGACTATGCAGATGATCCACTGCTGGAGGGCGGAGGTTCCTTTCTGGCCACACCCTGTAAGATCTCAACGCTGGGATGGAGTTGGTACAGTTGCCTGATGGCACGTGAGACATGAAGCAGATGACGTCACGGATTGTCATCACCTACGAAGGAACCACTGTGTTTATCTGACTCTGTGTAGACGTCACGGATTGTCATCACCTGCGAAGGAACCACTGTGTTTATCTGACTCTGTGTAGACGTCACGGATTGTCATCACCTACGAAGGAACCACTGTGTTTATCTGACTCTGTGTAGACGTCACGTGTAAAGGAACCACTGTGTTTATCTGACTCTGTGTAGACGTCACGTGTAAAGGAACCACTGTGTTTATCTGACTCTGTGTAGACGTCACATGTAAAGGAACCACTGTGTTTATCTCACGTGTCAGGTTGAGGATGTCTTGTGTGGCTGTAGTCAAAAGAGGCCATGGGCTTGGGGAATTCAGGAGTAGAAAAACCAATGTAAAAGATGGGGAGAGGAGCGGAGATTCTGGGGAACACAGATCAGGAGCTGACTGATGTGTTAGAAGTTAGAAGACTCTTGAGGTAAGAACAGAACTCAATTACTATTGTTAGAAGTCTCTTGAGGTAAGAACAGAACTCAATTACTATTGTTAGAAGTTAGAAGACTCTTGAGGTAAGAACAGAACTTAATTACTATTGTTAGAAGTTAGAAGACTCTTGAGGTAAGAACAGAACTCAATTACTATTGTTAGAAGTCTCTTGAGGTAAGAACAGAACTCAATTACTATTGTTAGAAGTTAGAAGACTCTTGAGGTAAGAACAGAACTTAATTACTATTGTTAGAAGTTAGAAGACTCTTGAGGTAAGAACAGAACTCAATTACTATTGTTAGAAGCTACTGAATTGTAATTGCAATATAAAAAATACAAAATAAACTATAAATTCCAACAGTTGTGGAACTAAAAGAGAAGTGTTACTGGGTTTCATTGACTAGTTAAATGATTTGTTGAATAAAGTGTAGAAGAAGAAGAGTAGCATTATAACAACTACAGACTCAGGGGCTTCACCTTAGGTGTCCTGCAGCGAGTCCATATTGTGGGCTCCAGCAGGAAACCACAGGGGAGCTCGAGGGTAACTGTGTGAAGAGCACTGAGTAGGCTGTAGTTTGTCCTTGAAGTGCTGAACCCCTGCTTTCAGTTAAGAATGTATTTCAATACATTTGTTTTAGCTGAAACCCTATAACCGGTATTTGACGAGTGTGACTCACCAGTGAGTGTGTTGTCCGGTCAACTAGAAACGCTAGCAGGAGTGTCTGAGACTATGCCGCGCGCACACAAATAACCTAGTATAACGCCACGGTTGAACGTATCCTGCGTGAAATACGAGATAACACGCAGTAAGAACTGGGCCACGCTAAAATAGCGCCCGAGCGGACGATAAATAAATATCGGATTACTCTTTGGTGTTGTACACAGAAATAACCCCCGCTGACGGGTAGTATACCGTGTCACCAACTACCCGGTGAAATGTTTCCAGTAGGAAGGAGTGAACTAACCTCTGTGGCAAGCAGATATGTACCAAGAGGGGTGACCCGGGTTGATAAAGTGAAGCCCAGGGCTCCATTGCTAACTCAGCCTCCGGTAGGAAGACCGAGAGGCTCCCCTCACCAGGAAAGAGGCTCATACTGCGGTCAAGAGAAGATCCACAGGCAAAGACCATCCGCGCGGCAGTGGACCCAGTAGGACGTCTGGGAGGCGGCCAGTACTAGTCACCACGACAGGAGGACAATTCATGTTTTAGGAAAGTAGTATTTTTATATATATATAAAGTTTTGCCTATGCTACACATTAAAACACACGGAATAGTGTTTTTGTAATTTGTTATAGGTGGTTTTTAAGAACATGTAAATGGGGCTTCTTTGGCCAACATCCCTCGTTTATTGATGGCGCTGGCTGCGCCAGGTTAGGTCTGAATGCATATGAATGTCCGTTACATTTCTAAAATGTCCGGCAAATTCCCTGTCGTGATGTCCGGCGCCTACTTTTCCTAAAGGAAACTCTGAAATTGCATATTGTTTTTATAACGATTTTAGAATATTCTCGTGAAAAACCTGTCACCAAAACCTGGACATGGCTGTTCATATGGTGGTTAATGTACCACTGATTAAACGTTGTCATAAAAAGGCCCGTGGCAAAGCTGCGGGAGCAAACGAGCTTGGGACAGGGATGGGATAGCCATTCTTTTAATGGAAATATCAGACTCAATTTAACTTCAAAGTTGTTGTTTTTCCTTTCTCAAGCCTAATCAGAGACATTTTCTGGGACAGTTATATCCGGGTACTGGCCACCAAAATCGGGGACGTCTGGTCACCCTAGAATTAAGATTGAATGGTCTATTTAAGAAATAAGGTCCGAAGGGGCATGGTATATGGCAAATTTACCACGGTTAAATACTATAGTATATAGTTATTAGCTGTGGTATATCGGTTAAATACTGTAGTATATAGTTATTAGTTATTAGCTGTGGTATATCAGTTAAATACTGTAGTATATAGTTATTAGCTGTGGTATATCGGTTAAATACTGTAGTATATAGTTATTAGTTATTAGCTGTGGTATATCGGTTAAATACTGTAGTATATAGTATATAGTTATTAGCTGTGGTATATCGGTTAAATACTGTAGTATATAGTTATTAGCTGTGGTATATCGGTTAAATACTGTAGTATATAGTTATTAGCTGTGGTATATCGGTTAAATACTGTAGTATATAGTTATTAGCTGTGGTATATCGGTTAAATACTATAGTATATAGTTATTAGTTATTAGCTGTGGTATATCGGTTAAATACTGTAGTATATAGTTATTAGCTGTGGTATATCGGTTAAATACTGTAGTATATAGTATATAGTTATTAGCTGTGGTATATCGGTTAAATACTGTAGTATATAGTTATTAGCTGTGGTATATCGGTTAAATACTGTAGTATATAGTTATTAGCTGTGGTATATCGGTTAAATACTGTAGTATATAGTTATTAGCTGTGGTATATCGGTTAAATACTGTAGTATATAGTTATTAGTTATTAGCTGTGGTATATCAGTTAAATACTGTAGTATATAGTTATTAGCTGTGGTATATCGGTTAAATACTGTAGTATATAGTATATAGTTATTAGCTGTGGTATATCAGTTAAATACTGTAGTATATAGTTATTAGCTGTGGTATATCAGTTAAATACTGTAGTATATAGTTATTAGTTATTAGCTGTGGTATATCGGTTAAATACTATAGTATATAGTTATTAGCTGTGGTATATCGGTTAAATACTGTAGTATATAGTTATTAGCTGTGGTATATCAGTTAAATACTGTAGTATATAGTTATTAGCTGTGGTATATCGGTTAAATACTGTAGTATATAGTTATTAGCTGTGGTATATTGGCCATACACCACAACCCCCAAGGTGCCTTATTGCTATTATAAACTGGTTACCAATGTAATTGAGGCAGTAAAAATACATGTTTTGTCATACCCGTGGTATACGGTCTGATATACCACTCCTGTCAGCCAATCAGTATTCAGGGCTCAAACCACCCAGTTTCTAATGATTGATAGATCGGAGAACCAGGTTGTTGCAACCATGATTTATTAAATCAAAGGCAATTAATTAAACATCGATATCTGTAATAGGGTACAGTAACTAAATTATATCATGAACCTAATTATTTCCTAATCAATGGCTTTGATCAGGTCCTTCAAATAGAGTCGGAGCAGGAGTGTGGCTTGTGTTCTCTGTGTGGTGATGATGGTGTTTAGCTGTGTGATTCTCCTGCTGGGGAGGTCTCTCATCACGGTCTGAGCAGTGGTTAGGACTCTCTCCTATGGGAACAGTAAGTACAGGTTACATATAGAACACAATATGGGAAATACACAACCTTTAAGATATGAGATGTTACCCAGATGGCACCCTATTCCCTATTGAACTCTGGTCTAAAGTAGGGGGTAGGATGGCACCCTATTCCCCATAGAACTCTGGTCTAAAGTAGGGGGTAGGATGGCACCCTATTCCCTATTGAACTCTGGTCTAAAGTAGGGGGTAGGATGGCACCCTATTCCCCATAGAACTCTGGTCTAAAGTATGGGGTAGGATGGCACCCTATTCCCCATAGAACTCTGGTCTAAAGTAGGGGTTAGGATGGCACCCTATTCCCCATAGAACTCTGGTCTAAAGTAGGGGGTAGGATGGCACCCTATTCCCCATAGAACTCTGGTCTAAAGTAGGGGGTAGAATGGCACCCTATTCCCCATAGAACTCTGGTCTAAAGTAGGGGATAGGATGGCACCCTATTCCCTATTGAACTCTGGTCTAAAGTAGGGGGTAGGATGGCACCCTATTCCCCATAGAACTCTGGTCTAAAGTAGGGGGTAGGATGGCACCCTATTCCCCATAGAAATCTGGTCGGTCTAAAGTAGGGGATAGTATGGTACCCTATTCCCCATTGAACTCTGGTCTAAAGTAGGGGGTAGGATGGCACCCTATTCCCCATAGAACTCTGGTCTAAAGTAGGGGATAGGATGGCACCCTATTCCCTATTGAGCTCTGGTCTAAAGTAGGGGATAGTATGGCACCCTATTCCCTATTGAACTCTGGTCTAAAGTAGGGGATAGGATGGCACCCTATTCCCTATTGAACTCTGGTCTAAAGTAGGGAGTAGGATGGCACCCTATTCCCCATAGAACTCTGGTCTAAAATAGGGGGTGGGATGTCACCCTATTCCCCATAGAACTCTGGTCTAAAGTAGGGGGTAGGATGGCACCCTATTCCCCATAGAACTCTGGTCTAAAGTAGGGGATAGCATGGCACCCTATTCCCCATAGAACTCTGGTCTAAAGTAGGGGATAGTATGGCACCCTATTCCCCATAGAACTCTGGTCTAAAGTAGGGGGTAGGATGCCATTTGGGACACAGAGATAGTAAGTCCTGATTACTTCATGTTTCTTTAAGTTCAACAGACTCCCTCCCTCTACTTACCAAGTCAACAGACTCCCTCCCTCCTACTTACCAAGTCAACAGACTCCCTCCCTCTACTTACCAAGTTCAACAGACTCCCTCCCTCTACTTACCAAGTTCAACAGCCACCCTCCCTCTACTTACCAAGTCAACAGACTCCCTCCCTCTACTTACCAAGTTCAACAGACTCCCTCCCTCTACTTACCAAGTTCAACAGCCTCCCTCCCTCTACTTACCAAGTTCAACAGCCTCCCTCCCTCTACTTACCAAGTTCAACAGACTCCCTCCCTCTACTTACCAAGTTCAACAGCCTCCCTCCCTCTACTTACCAAGTTCAACAGCCTCCCTCCCTCTACTTACCAAGTTCAACAGCCTCCCTCCCTCTACTTACCAAGTTCAACAGCCTCCCTCCCTCTACTTACCAAGTTCAACAGCCTCCCTCCCTCTACTTACCAAGTTCAACAGCCTCCCTCCCTCTACTTACCAAGTTCAACAGCCTCCCTCCCTCTACTTACCAAGTTCAACAGCCACCCTCCCTCTACTTACCAAGTCAACAGACTCCCTCCCTCTACTTACCAAGTTCAACAGACTCCCTCCCTCTACTTACCAAGTTCAACAGCCTCCCTCCCTCTACTTACCAAGTTCAACAGCCTCCCTCCCTCTACTTACCAAGTTCAACAGCCTCCCTCCCTCTACTTACCAAGTTCAACAGCCTCCCTCCCTCTACTTACCAAGTTCAACAGCCTCCCTCCCTCTACTTACTAAGTTCAACAGACTCCCTCCCTCTACTTACCAAGTTCAACAGCCTCCCAGTTCACTTCTTCTACTGGGGACTGAATGAATCTGCTGACTTCCTCATCCTCTTCTTCTTTAACCGTCACCCCAACAGTTTGACTCAAGTCCTCCAGCTCCACCTCTTCCTCTTCTTCTTTAACCGTCATCCCAACAATTTGACTCAAGTCCTCCAGCTCCTCCTCCTCCACTACTTTAATGTTCATCCCCAGTGTCTGACTGAAGGCCCCTCTGTCGTCAGGACCCAGTGTCTGACTGAAGGCCCCTCTGTCGTCAGGACCCAGTGTCTGACTGAAGGCCTCTCTGTCGTCAGGACCCAGTGTCTGACTGAAGGCCTCTCTGTCGTCAGGACCCAGTGTCTGACTGAAGGCCCCTCTGTCGTCAGGACCCAGTGTCTGACTGAAGGCCTCTCTGTCGTCAGGACCCAGTGTCTGACTGAAGGCCCCTCTGTCGTCAGGACCCAGTGTCTGACTGAAGGCCTCTCTGTCGTCAGGACCCAGTGTCTGACTGAAGGCTTCTCTGTCGTCAGGACCCAGTGTCTGACTGAAGGCCTCTCTGTCGCCAGGACCCAGTGTCTGACTGAAGGCCTCTCTGTCGTCAGGACCCAGTGTCTGACTGAAGGCCTTTCTGTCGTCAGGTGACGATCCGAATCCGGATTGGTCACCCGGATTCTAGAATGAAAACAGTGATCAATAATACAGGAAGTAATATTTCCTCTGAAGATCAGGGTCTGTGTTAATAAAGCATCTGAGAAGAGGAGAGCTGATCTAGGATCAGGTTCCCTTGTACATGTGATGTTGTTCAGATCAGGTCCAAGAGGAGAGCTGATCTAGGATCAGGTCCCCTTGTACATGTGATGTTGTTCAGATCAGGTCCAAGAGGAGAGCTGATCTAGGATCAGGTTCCCTTGTACATGTGATGTTGTTCAGATCAGGTCCAATAGGAGAGCTGATCTAGGATCAGGTTCCCTTGTACATGCCCCTGAAATAGATTACATTAGTTTACAGTAAAATGTATAAAGCTAATTTTCTCCCACCTTGTTGATGTCTGATGTAGGAGGACTTTCTTCACTACCGGAGCCACGGACTGGACTCTCTCCTGTGGAGAGAGGTTGGTATTATGGGTTATAATGAGACTACCAGGACTCCTGTAGAGAGAGGTTGGTATTATGGGTTATAATGAGACTACCAGGACTCCTGTAGAGAGAGGTTGGTATTATGGGTTATAATGAGACTACCAGGACTCCTGTAGAGAGAGGTTGGTATTATGGGTTATAATGAGACTACCAGGACTCTCTCATGTAGAGATCGGTTGGTATTATGGGTTATAATGAGACTACCAGAGCCATGGACAGGACTCTCTCATGTTTATCATTTGATGGAAGGATGAATGGTCTAAAGTAGTGCACTACGTAGGGAATAGGGAGCCAATAGGGATGTATATTAGGGTAAAGTAGTGCACTACGTAGGGAATAGGGAGCCAATAGGGACGAATAACCTGCCTCCACTTACTAAGATGAGAAGGGTCCCAGCCAACGTCCTCTCCATCAGAATTGATCAGACCACCAACTTCCTCCTCCCCGTCTTCCTGTCCCCCGTTCTGACCGAGCTCCTCCCCCATGTGTGCCTGTAGGTGTTTTCTCAGAGCCTGCTCTGTAGGGAGGTCCTGTCCACACACTGGGCAGCATTGAGGCCCTGGGGAAATGGTTTGTAAACGTTAGAATGCTAGCAACAGCGTTCTGTTTGTTTTGTGTCGGCAGTGAAGTGGCCGACAGGCCGAGAAGGCAGTGAAGTGGCCGACAGGCCGAGAAGCCAGTGAAGTGGCCGACAGGCCGAGAAGCCAGTGAAGTGGCCGACAGGCCGAGAAGGCAGTGAAGTGGCCGACAGGCCGAGAAGGCAGTGAAGTGGCCGACAGGCCGAGAAGGCAGTGAAGTGGCCGACAGGCCGAGAAGGCAGTGAAGTGGCCGACAGTGTCAGAAGGCAGTGAAGTGGCCGACAGTGTCAGAAGGCAGTGAAGTGGCCGACAGTGTCAGAAGGCAGTGAAGTGGCCGACAGTGTCAGAAGGCAGTGAAGTGGCCGACAGTGTCAGAAGGCAGTGAAGTGGCCGACAGTCTCAGAAGGCAGTGAAGTGGCCGACAGTGTCAGAAGGCAGTGAAGTGGTCGACAGTCTCAGAAGGCAGTGAAGTGGCCGACAGTGTCAGAAGGCAGTGAAGTGGCCGACATTCTCAGAAGGCAGTGAAGTGGCCGACAGTGTCAGAAGGCAGTGAAGTGGCCGACAGTGTCAGAAGGCAGTGAAGTGGCCGACAGTGTCAGAAGGCAGTGAAGTGGCCGACAGTCTCAGAAGGCAGTGAAGTGGCCGACAGTCTCAGAAGGCAGTGAAGTGGCCGACAGGCCGAGAAGGCAGTGAAGTGGCCGACAGTCTCAGAAGGCAGTGAAGTGGCAGAGTCTCAGAAGGCTGTGAAGTGGCCGACAGGCCGAGAAGGCAGTGAAGTGGCCGACAGGCCGAGAAGGCAGTGAAGTGGCCGACAGTGTCAGAAGGCAGTGAAGTGGCCGACAGTGTCAGAAGGCAGTGAAGTGGCCGACAGTGTCAGAAGGCAGTGAAGTGGCCGACAGTGTCAGAAGGCAGTGAAGTGGCCGACAGTGTCAGAAGGCAGTGAAGTGGCCGACAGTGTCAGAAGGCAGTGAAGTGGCCGACAGTCTCAGAAGGCAGTGAAGTGGCCGACAGTCTCAGAAGGCAGTGAAGTGGCCGACAGGCCGAGAAGGCAGTGAAGTGGCCAACAGTCTCAGAAGGCAGTGAAGTGGCCGACAGTGTCAGAAGGCAGTGAAGTGGCCGACAGTGTCAGAAGGCAGTGAAGTGGCCGACAGTGTCAGAAGGCAGTGAAGTGGCCGACAGTGTCAGAAGGCAGTGAAGTGGCCGACAGTGTCAGAAGGCAGTGAAGTGGCCGACAGTGTCAGAAGGCAGTGAAGTGGCCGACAGTCTCAGAAGGCAGTGAAGTGGCCGACAGTCTCCGAAGGCAGTGAAGTGGCCGACAGTCTCAGAAGGCAGCGAAGTGGCCGACAGTCTCAGAAGGCAGCGAAGTGGCCGACAGTCTCAGAAGGCAGCGAAGTGGCCGACAGTCTCAGAAGGCAGCGAAGTGGCCGACAGTCTCAGAAGGCAGCGAAGTGGCCGACAGTGTCAGAAGGCAGTGAAGTGGCCGACAGTGTCAGAAGGCAGTGAAGTGAAGTGGCCGACAGTGTCAGAAGGCAGTGAAGTGGCCGACAGTCTCAGAAGGCAGTGAAGTGGCCGACAGTGTCAGAAGGCAGTGAAGTGGTCGACAGTCTCAGAAGGCAGTGAAGTGGCCGACAGTCTCAGAAGGCAGTGAAGTGGCCGACATTCTCAGAAGGCAGTGAAGTGGCCGACATTCTCAGAAGGCAGTGAAGTGGCCGACATTCTCAGAAGGCAGTGAAGTGGCCGACATTCTCAGAAGGCAGTGAAGTGGCCGACAGTCTCAGAAGGCAGTGAAGTGGCCGACAGTGTCAGAAGGCAGTGAAGTGGCCGACAGTGTCAGAAGGCAGTGAAGTGGCCGACAGTGTCAGAAGGCAGTGAAGTGGCCGACAGTCTCAGAAGGCAGTGAAGTGGCCGACAGTCTCAGAAGGCAGTGAAGTGGCCGACAAGCCGAGAAGGCAGTGAAGTGGCCGACAGTGTCAGAAGGCAGTGAAGTGGCCGACAGTCTCAGAAGGCAGTGAAGTGGCCGACAGTGTCAGAAGGCAGTGAAGTGGCCGACAGTGTCAGAAGGCAGTGAAGTGGCCGACAGTGTCAGAAGGCAGTGAAGTGGCCGACAGTCTCAGAAGGCAGTGAAGTGGCCGACAGTCTCAGAAGGCAGTGAAGTGGCCGACAAGCCGAGAAGGCAGTGAAGTGGCCGACAGTGTCAGAAGGCAGTGAAGTGGCCGACAGTCTCAGAAGGCAGTGAAGTGGCCGACAGTCTCAGAAGGCAGTGAAGTGGCCGACAGTCTCAGAAGGCAGTGAAGTGGCCGACAGGCCGAGAAGGCAGTGAAGTGGCCGACAGTCTCAGAAGGCAGTGAAGTGGCAGAGTCTCAGAAGGCTGTGAAGTGGCCGACAGGCCGAGAAGGCAGTGAAGTGGCCGACAGGCCGAGAAGGCAGTGAAGTGGCCGACAGGCCGAGAAGGCAGTGAAGTGGCCGACAGTGTCAGAAGGCAGTGAAGTGGCCGACAGTGTCAGAAGGCAGTGAAGTGGCCGACAGTGTCAGAAGGCAGTGAAGTGGCCGACAGTGTCAGAAGGCAGTGAAGTGGCCGACAGTGTCAGAAGGCAGTGAAGTGGCCGACAGTGTCAGAAGGCAGTGAAGTGGCCGACAGTGTCAGAAGGCAGTGAAGTGGCCGACAGTCTCAGAAGGCAGTGAAGTGGCCGACAGTCTCAGAAGGCAGTGAAGTGGCCGACAGGCCGAGAAGGCAGTGAAGTGGCCGACAGTCTCAGAAGGCAGTGAAGTGGCCGACAGTGTCAGAAGGCAGTGAAGTGGCCGACAGTGTCAGAAGGCAGTGAAGTGGCCGACAGTGTCAGAAGGCAGTGAAGTGGCCGACAGTGTCAGAAGGCAGTGAAGTGGCCGACAGTCTCAGAAGGCAGTGAAGTGGCCGACAGTCTCAGAAGGCAGTGAAGTGGCCGACAGTGTCAGAAGGCAGTGAAGTGGCCGACAGTGTCAGAAGGCAGTGAAGTGAAGTGGCCGACAGTGTCAGAAGGCAGTGAAGTGGCCGACAGTCTCAGAAGGCAGTGAAGTGGCCGACAGTGTCAGAAGGCAGTGAAGTGGTCGACAGTCTCAGAAGGCAGTGAAGTGGCCGACATTCTCAGAAGGCAGTGAAGTGGCCGACATTCTCAGAAGGCAGTGAAGTGGCCGACATTCTCAGAAGGCAGTGAAGTGGCCGACATTCTCAGAAGGCAGTGAAGTGGCCGACAGTCTCAGAAGGCAGTGAAGTGGTCGACAGTCTCAGAAGGCAGTGAAGTGGCCGACAGTGTCAGAAGGCAGTGAAGTGGCCGACAGTGTCAGAAGGCAGTGAAGTGGCCGACAGTCTCAGAAGGCAGTGAAGTGGCCGACAGTGTCAGAAGGCAGTGAAGTGGTCGACAGTCTCAGAAGGCAGTGAAGTGGCCGACAGTGTCAGAAGGCAGTGAAGTGGCCGACATTCTCAGAAGGCAGTGAAGTGGCCGACAGTGTCAGAAGGCAGTGAAGTGGCCGACAGTGTCAGAAGGCAGTGAAGTGGCCGACAGTGTCAGAAGGCAGTGAAGTGGCCGACAGTCTCAGAAGGCAGTGAAGTGGCCGACAGTCTCAGAAGGCAGTGAAGTGGCCGACAGGCCGAGAAGGCAGTGAAGTGGCCGACAGTCTCAGAAGGCAGTGAAGTGGCAGAGTCTCAGAAGGCTGTGAAGTGGCCGACAGGCCGAGAAGGCAGTGAAGTGGCCGACAGGCCGAGAAGGCAGTGAAGTGGCCGACAGTGTCAGAAGGCAGTGAAGTGGCCGACAGTGTCAGAAGGCAGTGAAGTGGCCGACAGTGTCAGAAGGCAGTGAAGTGGCCGACAGTGTCAGAAGGCAGTGAAGTGGCCGACAGTGTCAGAAGGCAGTGAAGTGGCCGACAGTGTCAGAAGGCAGTGAAGTGGCCGACAGTCTCAGAAGGCAGTGAAGTGGCCGACAGTCTCAGAAGGCAGTGAAGTGGCCGACAGGCCGAGAAGGCAGTGAAGTGGCCAACAGTCTCAGAAGGCAGTGAAGTGGCCGACAGTGTCAGAAGGCAGTGAAGTGGCCGACAGTGTCAGAAGGCAGTGAAGTGGCCGACAGTGTCAGAAGGCAGTGAAGTGGCCGACAGTGTCAGAAGGCAGTGAAGTGGCCGACAGTGTCAGAAGGCAGTGAAGTGGCCGACAGTGTCAGAAGGCAGTGAAGTGGCCGACAGTCTCAGAAGGCAGTGAAGTGGCCGACAGTCTCCGAAGGCAGTGAAGTGGCCGACAGTCTCAGAAGGCAGCGAAGTGGCCGACAGTCTCAGAAGGCAGCGAAGTGGCCGACAGTCTCAGAAGGCAGCGAAGTGGCCGACAGTCTCAGAAGGCAGCGAAGTGGCCGACAGTCTCAGAAGGCAGCGAAGTGGCCGACAGTGTCAGAAGGCAGTGAAGTGGCCGACAGTGTCAGAAGGCAGTGAAGTGAAGTGGCCGACAGTGTCAGAAGGCAGTGAAGTGGCCGACAGTCTCAGAAGGCAGTGAAGTGGCCGACAGTGTCAGAAGGCAGTGAAGTGGTCGACAGTCTCAGAAGGCAGTGAAGTGGCCGACAGTCTCAGAAGGCAGTGAAGTGGCCGACATTCTCAGAAGGCAGTGAAGTGGCCGACATTCTCAGAAGGCAGTGAAGTGGCCGACATTCTCAGAAGGCAGTGAAGTGGCCGACAGTCTCAGAAGGCAGTGAAGTGGCCGACAGTGTCAGAAGGCAGTGAAGTGGCCGACAGTGTCAGAAGGCAGTGAAGTGGCCGACAGTGTCAGAAGGCAGTGAAGTGGCCGACAGTCTCAGAAGGCAGTGAAGTGGCCGACAGTCTCAGAAGGCAGTGAAGTGGCCGACAAGCCGAGAAGGCAGTGAAGTGGCCGACAGTGTCAGAAGGCAGTGAAGTGGCCGACAGTCTCAGAAGGCAGTGAAGTGGCCGACAGTGTCAGAAGGCAGTGAAGTGGCCGACAGTGTCAGAAGGCAGTGAAGTGGCCGACAGTGTCAGAAGGCAGTGAAGTGGCCGACAGTCTCAGAAGGCAGTGAAGTGGCCGACAGTCTCAGAAGGCAGTGAAGTGGCCGACAAGCCGAGAAGGCAGTGAAGTGGCCGACAGTGTCAGAAGGCAGTGAAGTGGCCGACAGTCTCAGAAGGCAGTGAAGTGGCCGACAGTCTCAGAAGGCAGTGAAGTGGCCGACAGTCTCAGAAGGCAGTGAAGTGGCCGACAGGCCGAGAAGGCAGTGAAGTGGCCGACAGTCTCAGAAGGCAGTGAAGTGGCAGAGTCTCAGAAGGCTGTGAAGTGGCCGACAGGCCGAGAAGGCAGTGAAGTGGCCGACAGGCCGAGAAGGCAGTGAAGTGGCCGACAGGCCGAGAAGGCAGTGAAGTGGCCGACAGTGTCAGAAGGCAGTGAAGTGGCCGACAGTGTCAGAAGGCAGTGAAGTGGCCGACAGTGTCAGAAGGCAGTGAAGTGGCCGACAGTGTCAGAAGGCAGTGAAGTGGCCGACAGTGTCAGAAGGCAGTGAAGTGGCCGACAGTGTCAGAAGGCAGTGAAGTGGCCGACAGTGTCAGAAGGCAGTGAAGTGGCCGACAGTCTCAGAAGGCAGTGAAGTGGCCGACAGTCTCAGAAGGCAGTGAAGTGGCCGACAGGCCGAGAAGGCAGTGAAGTGGCCGACAGTCTCAGAAGGCAGTGAAGTGGCCGACAGTGTCAGAAGGCAGTGAAGTGGCCGACAGTGTCAGAAGGCAGTGAAGTGGCCGACAGTGTCAGAAGGCAGTGAAGTGGCCGACAGTGTCAGAAGGCAGTGAAGTGGCCGACAGTCTCAGAAGGCAGTGAAGTGGCCGACAGTCTCAGAAGGCAGTGAAGTGGCCGACAGTGTCAGAAGGCAGTGAAGTGGCCGACAGTGTCAGAAGGCAGTGAAGTGAAGTGGCCGACAGTGTCAGAAGGCAGTGAAGTGGCCGACAGTCTCAGAAGGCAGTGAAGTGGCCGACAGTGTCAGAAGGCAGTGAAGTGGTCGACAGTCTCAGAAGGCAGTGAAGTGGCCGACATTCTCAGAAGGCAGTGAAGTGGCCGACATTCTCAGAAGGCAGTGAAGTGGCCGACATTCTCAGAAGGCAGTGAAGTGGCCGACATTCTCAGAAGGCAGTGAAGTGGCCGACAGTCTCAGAAGGCAGTGAAGTGGCCGACAGTCTCAGAAGGAAGTGAAGTGGCCGACAGTGTCAGAAGGCAGTGAAGTGGCCGACAGTCTCAGAAGGCAGTGAAGTGGCCGACAGGCCGAGAAGGCAGTGAAGTGGCCAACAGTCTCAGAAGGCAGTGAAGTGGCCGACATGGCCGAGAATGGCAGTGAAGTGGCAGAGTGTCAGAAGGCTTTGAAGTGGCCGACAGGCCGAGAAGGCAGTGAAGTGGCCGACAGGCCGAGAAGGCAGTGAAGTGGCCGACAGTCTCAGAAGGCAGTGAAGTGGCCGACAGTCTCAGAAGGCAGTGAAGTGGCCGACAGTCTCAGAAGGCAGTGAAGTGGCCGACAGTCTCAGAAGGCAGCGAAGTGGCCGACAGTGTCAGAAGGCAGTGAAGTGGCCGACAGTCTCAGAAGGCAGTGAAGTGGCCGGCAGTGTCAGAAGGCAGTGAAGTGGCCGACAGTGTCAGAAGGCAGTGAAGTGGCCGACAGTCTCAGAAGGCAGTGAAGTGGCCGACAGTCTCAGAAGGCAGTGAAGTGGCCGACAGTCTCAGAAGGCAGTGAAGTGGCCGACAGTGTCAGAAGGCAGTGAAGTGGCCGACATTCTCAGAAGGCAGTGAAGTGGCCGACAGTCTCAGAAGGCAGTGAAGTGGCCGACAGGCCAGTGTTGTTGAACTCACCTCCTGTCTGGTTCTCTCTTGCGTGAGTCCGGAGGTGGTACTTCAGAGTGGCAGGCTGGGCGAACCTCCTCCCACACAGGGCGCAGAAGTACGGCTTCTCCCCTGTGTGCACCATCTGGTGTCGCTTCAGGACGTCTGCCTGGCTGAACCGTCTCCCACAGTCGGGGCAGGAGTACGGCTTCTCCCCTGATGGATGGGTGGACAGACGGGTGGGTGGGAAAGACAGACAGTGTCACTCCACAATAATGAGCCATTTACTTTGTTCGTATATTATTTCTTATTGTTGTTGAAAAGGAACCTGGAAGTAACCATTTCATTGGACGTTGTTTTACCATGCGTATCCCAGACAAATGACAATGCTGTAATGTATGTTGTCAATAGCTGCATAAAGATTCAGGTTTTATTAAAATAACCACATTGTGGACAACTCGAGAGTTTTGAGACACTGATGTCCTTCGATCGTTAAAATCAACCTCACCTGTATGCACTCTCAAGTGGACTTTCAGGTGCCCGTTGTCGCGGAAACCCTTCCCGCACTCGGGGCAGACGCAGGGTTTCTCTCCCGTGTGAGACCTAAAATCAAATCGTTCTTTATTCAAAGTGCATTTAAAACTTGGAAACAGACTTTACGGTAAAACAACAAGGAGATCAAATGAAAACAAGAATGAAATAAATGACCTCTGATGCATCTTCAGGCTGTCCTTCTGGGTGAAACTGGCGCCACACTCCAGGCACTGGTAAGGCTTCTCCCCGGTGTGAATCCTCTGGTGTTTCTTCAGGTTTCCTATCTGAGCAAAGCCCTTGCCACACACAGAACAGGAGTAGGGCCTCTCTCCCGTGTGTGTTCGCTGGTGCACTTTCAAAAATTCATTTTGGGTGTAACTCTTGCCACAGACGGCGCAAGAATAAGGTCTCTCCCCCGTGTGTGTCCGTAGGTGAACTCTAAGACTTCCCTTCTGGGTGAAGCTCTTCCCACACACAGTGCAGGTGTGAGGCTTCTCTCCGGAGTGTATCCTCTCGTGTTCTCGGAGGCCTCCTGAGTGGGCGAACCTCTTGCCACAGTCAGGACAGGGGTAGGGCTTCTCCCCTGTGTGTACTCTCTGGTGTCTCACCTTATGGAACACAATGGAAATAAGTTATTAATTAGTTGTTTTGTGTTATCCTGACAGGGGTAGGTCATTGACTTACAGCCACTTCACTGTGTTGTCCTGACAGGGGTAGGTCATTGACTTACAGCCACTTCATTGTGTTGTCCTGACAGGGGTAGGTCATTGACTTACAGCCACTTCATTGTGTTGTCCTGACAGGGGTAGGTCATTGACTTACAGCCACTTCATAGTGTTGTCCTGACAGGGGTAGGTCATTGACTTACAGCCACTTCACTGTGTTGTCCTGACAGGGGTAGGTCATTAACTTACAGCCACTTCATAGTGTTGTCCTGACAGGGGTAGGTCATTGACTTACAGCCACTTCACTGTGTTGTCCTGACAGGGGTAGGTCATTGACTTACAGCCACTTCATAGTGTTGTCCTGACAGGGGTAGGTCATTGACTTACAGCCACTTCATTGTGTTGTCCTGACAGGGGTAGGTCATTGACTTACAGCCACTTCACTGTGTTGTCCTGACAGGGGTAGGTCATTGACTGTAAGTCTGTAAGTCATTGACCTACAGCCACTTCATTGTGTTGTCCTGACAGGGGTAGGTCATTGACTTACAGCCACTTCATTGTGTTGTCCTGACAGGGGTAGGTCATTGACTTACAGCCACTTCATAGTGTTGTCCTGACAGGGGTAGGTCATTGACTTACAGCCACTTCATTGTGTTGTCCTGACAGGGGTAGGTCATTGACTTACAGCCACTTCATAGTGTTGTCCTGACAGGGGTAGGTCATTGACTTACAGCCACTTCATAGTGTTGTCCTGACAGGGGTAGGTCATTGACTTACAGCCACTTCATAGTGTTGTGCTGACAGGGGTAGGTCATTGACTTACAGCCACTTCATAGTGTTGTCCTGACAGGGGTAGGTCATTGACTTACAGCCACTTCATAGTGTTGTCCTGACAGGGGTAGGTCATTGACTTACAGCCACTTCATAGTGTTGTCCTGCCATGTTTCATGTACTGTGTGTATATGTCAAACTCACCAGGTCACATGGGCGGGAAAACTCTTTCCCACAGTCCAGACAACCGTGAGAAAAGGTTTTGGTTGGTTCTGTTTGGTCCTCTTGATCAGCTTCTCCTGATGCAGGGGGGCTGTGGGATGGGGACGGGCTGGGCTGGTTGTTAACATCATCCTAAAAGAGGATGAAGGGCAGAAGGCAGCCTTGACTAGTTCTGGAGAGGGGAACAATTGTTTTGTTGTGATAGACTATACGAGTGTTGTTGTGGTAGACTATACGAGTGTTGTTGTGGTAGACTATACGAGTGTTGTTGTGGTAGACTATACGAGTGTTGTTGTGGTAGACTATACGAGTGTTGTTGTGGTAGACTATATGAGTGTGTTGTTGTGGTAGATTATATGAGTGTGTTGTTGTGGTAGACTATATGAGTGTGTTGTTGTGGTAGACTATATGAGTGTGTTGTTGTGGTAGACTATACGAGTGTGTTGTTGTGGTAGACTATATGAGTGTGTTGTTGTGGTAGACTATGAGTGTGTTGTTGTGGTAGACTATGAGTGTGTTGTTGTGGTAGACTATGAGTGTGTTGTTGTGGTAGACTATACGAGTGTGTTGTTGCGGTAGACTATATGAGTGTGTTGTTGCGGTAGACTGAGTGTTGTTGCGGTAGACTATATGAGTGTTGTTGCGGTAGACTATATGAGTGTTGTTGCGGTAGACTATATGAGTGTTGTTGCGGTAGACTATATGAGTGTTGCTGTGGTAGACTATATGAGTGTTGCTGTGGTAGACTATATGAGTGTTGCTGTGGTAGACTATATGAGTGTTGCTGTGGTAGACTATATGAGTGTTGTTGTGGTAGACTATATGAGTGTTGCTGTGGTAGACTATATGAGTGTTGCGGTAGACTATATGAGTGTTGCTGCGGTAGACTATATGAGTGTTGCTGTGGTAGACTATATGAGTGTTGCTGTGGTAGACTATATGAGTGTTGCTGTGGTAGACTATATGAGTGTTGCTGTGGTAGACTATATGAGTGTTGCTGTGGTAGACTATATGAGTGTTGCTGTGGTAGACTATATGAGTGTTGCTGTGGTAGACTATATGAGTGTTGTTGCGGTAGACTATATGAGTGTTGCTGTGGTAGACTATATGAGTGTTGCTGTGGTAGACTATATGAGTGTTGCTGTGGTAGACTATATGAGTGTTGCTGTGGTAGACTATATGAGTGTTGCTGCGGTAGACTATATGAGTGTTGCTGTGGTAGACTATATGAGTGTTGCTGTGGTAGACTATATGAGTGTTGCTGTGGTAGACTATATGAGTGTTGTTGTGGTAGACTATATGAGTGTTGCTGTGGTAGACTATATGAGTGTTGTTGTGGTAGACTATATGAGTGTTGCTGTGGTAGACTATATGAGTGTTGTTGTGGTAGACTATATGAGTGTTGCTGTGGTAGACTATATGAGTGTTGCTGTGGTAGACTATATGAGTGTTGCTGTGGTAGACTATATGAGTGTTGCTGTGGTAGACTATATGAGTGTTGCTGTGGTAGACTATATGAGTGTTGTTGCGGTAGACTATATGAGTGTTGCTGTGGTAGACTATATGAGTGTTGCTGTGGTAGACTATATGAGTGTTGCTGTGGTAGACTATATGAGTGTTGCTGTGGTAGACTATATGAGTGTTGCTGTGGTAGACTATATGAGTGTTGCTGTGGTAGACTATATGTGTGTTGTTGCGGTAGACTATATGAGTGTTGCTGTGGTAGACTATATGAGTGTTGCTGTGGTAGACTATATGAGTGTTGCTGTGGTAGACTATATGAGTGTTGCTGTGGTAGACTATATGAGTGTTGTTGTGGTAGACTATATGAGTGTTGCTGTGGTAGACTATATGAGTGTTGCTGTGGTAGACTATATGAGTGTTGCTGTGGTAGACTATATGAGTGTTGCTGTGGTAGACTATATGAGTGTTGCTGTGGTAGACTATATGAGTGTTGTTGTGGTAGCCCATATGAGTGTCCAATACTTTGATCAGAGAATCAGGGCCTGTATTTCACAAAGCATCTACCAGTAGGAATGCTGACCTCAGACCCTCCCTGTCCAGGTAATAAGCCAAAACTGATCCTAGATCAGTGTGTTTGTGGTAGTGCTTGGTAGGAACAAATGACTGCACCCACCCAGATCAGACTGGCCTTGCCTCAAAAGACCCCCCAGATCAGACTGGCCTTGCCTCAAAAGACCCCCCCCCCAGATCAGACTGGCCTTGCCTCAAAAGACCCCCCCAGATCAGACTGGCCTTGTCTCAAAAGACGCCCCCAGATAAGACTGGCCTTACCTCAAAAGACCCCCCCCAGATCAGACTGGCCTTGCCTCAAAAGACCCCCCCAGATCAGACTGGCCTTGCCTCAAAAGACTCCCCCAGATCAGACTGGCCTTGCCTCAAAAGACCCCCCAGATCAGACTGGCCTTGTCTCAAAAGACGCCCCCAGATAAGACTGGCCTTACCTCAAAAGACCCCCCCCAGATCAGACTGGCCTTGTCTCAAAAGACCCACCCAGATCAGACTGGCCTTGTCTCAAAAGACCCACCCAGATCAGACTGGCCTTGTCTCAAAAAGTTGCGACTACGGACTGACTGAACAGCAGCAGTAAAAAAAACGCCAGCTTGATACTTTGTAACATGAACAACTACAATCAAATCGGTTTTCAGACGACTGGGCATAAACGGACCTGGTATATAACCGGTCTGTGCTATTACTGCAACTCTATTACGCATCGTCTTGCAATTACAGCAATGGAGTGTTCACAACCCGATTTGAGACAAAGCTTGTACCATTCATGTCATGTGAGGCATTCGGGCTAGGACAATGTTATTAGATTTGGCTGGCTAGCTAACGGGCATTCGTCCCTCCCGTGTCTTACCTCATCCATTATTGGTCGGTCAGAACCGGGAAGAGTGAATTCTGCCGACATGTTACTGATTGTTGTTCTTTTGCGTTCACATCAGCTGGAGGTCACTCACGTCAGTTGAACAATTTACTGGTCGTGAAACGATTTGAAACCAGCCATCTTAACGAAGGCAAATACATGCAGAAATCCTATATGTTGCCATTTTAACAGTAACTAGCTAGCTAGACTGTTTTGAAGAAAGGTAAATAAGCCGACTGTCTGCGTTACTGCATCACCGTACTTCCGGGTATGATTCTTCTGCATGACTAAACTACCCGGTGTATTAGCGCCACCTATTGTACAGGAGTGAGAAGGCAGGCAATACAAGGAGTTTACAACCAGCTGGAATCTTGTTCAAAATATATATTTTTTATTTAAACTTTATTTAACTAGGCAAGTCAGTTAAGAACAAATTCTTATTTACAATGACGGCCTACCCCACAAACCATTCACATGCTGCCAACCAGATGTAATGATGAGTTCAATGTACAATGTCCTAAACACAAAATCACCACCTCTTCCTTCCTAATCTGACCTTTGAACCTTGGTCCACTGACCTTTCTGTAGAGGGCATATAAACACCGTCCCTTGGGCTCAGAGTCCCATATCTTCTGACACACATCTATCAAAATGGCTCTGATCCTACATTTGGCCTCATCTCTACCCAGTGGAACATTAATATCAATGATATCTTATTTCAAAACTATTTTGGCTAACTGGTCGACATTACATTCCCTTACACACCCAAATGTGCTGGGAGGCACTGCATCGCAGTGTTGCGGCGTTACTACAGCCTGGGGTTCGATCCCAGGCCATGGGGGGCTATAGTTGGCTCATCGTGCTCTAGAGACTCCTTGTGGCGGGCCGGGCGCCTGCAGGCTGACTCCTTGTGGCAGGCTGGGCGCCTGTAGGCAGACTCCTTGTGGCAGGCCGGGCGCCTGCAGGCTGACTCCTTGTGGCAGGCCGGGCGCCTGCAGGCTGACTCCTTGTGGCAGGCTGGGCGCCTGTAGGCTGACTCCTTGTGGCAGGCTGGGCGCCTGTAGGCTGACTCCTTGTGGCAGGCCGGGCGCCTGCAGGCTGACTCCTTGTGGCAGGCCGAGCGCCTGCAGGCCGACCCCAGGGCGCCTGCAGGCCGACCCCAGGCCTGCCACAAGGAGTCAGCCTGTAGGCTGACTTCGGTCATCAGTTGAACGGTGTTTCCTCTGACACATTGGTGCAGCTTCCGGGTTAAGCGAGCGAGTGTGAAGAAGTGCAGCTTGGCGACCTTCGCCTCTCCCGAGCCCGTTGGGGAGTTGCAGCGTATAGTATTGAGAGAATACTACACCCATTCTCTCAATTCTCCACAATAACATGAATACCTCCAATAGCAGGTCACTCCTACCAGATTTACCAGATGATAAAACTATTCAAGACAGACGGAGAATCTGAGCATCCTATAATTCTAACAGGTTGTACGTCCTCCACCCACTGGAGGGCAACTATTATCACCAACAGTTCAACTGAGTGTACTGGCAGTTCCCCTGCTGTAATCATAGTAAACACTTCAATATAGCCCTGTTACCTTTTCCACATTGCCATATAAAAGCCCCACGTTTACCAAGGCCGTCTTCAAGCAGGGAAAATAAACACCTTACTCTTCATATCCATCAGCTCAGTAGTGTGAAAAGAGTTGGAATAAAATGGTACAGAAAACATCAACTTTTTACATTTTTTTAAAATAGATTAAAGAGTTAGGTAGGTTTTTGTAACCTGTTTATTAAAATCACCATGGACACACCTTTGTTTACGATCTTATAGAGGCGTAATGAACTGAATGACAGCATGGACGGAGCCACAGCTCTCTCTCTCTCTCTGTCATCAAAATGTCCTGCGACTGCACATTATTTGGGATGTTATCCAATATAGAACACAATTATTACATCAACATTCTTTTCTATTTTTTTTTAACAATCATTTCAACTGGGTTCCTCACACAGGATGTGGAGGACAGAGAACAAGCATTCCACGATTCCAATTTAGAACACCGTCTAGCGGCCATTTTTTGGGGGTTCACTTTCTCTGGTTCAAGTTCAGTAACAAACTGAACAGTGCTGATTATTTCATCTCTCCATCAGAACTGGGTGCTTCCTTCAAGTGGAATGTAGAACCACGTGCATTGTAATAGTTCTAACCGAGCCTCTCGTTCTTCATCACAAGGTTAATAGTTGTGTTTGTCCACCCTACTAACAAACACCCATTAGTTCTACTGTCAACACTTACTGATAAAGCCTCCCCATTCTTTCCCCCAAACGGAGTAGGGTGAAGTTGCCCCTAGACGCTGGTCAGTTTTGCATCTCCCCACTAACGGTTAAGGTTAGGATTCAGGCAGGGGAACTTCACCCAGAGTCTCTCCCCTCCCCAGCAGCCCGTGTCCTGCATCAGAATTCTGTGAATCATTTAGGTGGATTATAGAACCATGTCTATTCCAATGGAGTGTATTGTTCTCCTGTCTGATGACGATCAACGTGTATCATCGTTGTTGTCCAGCCGGCTAATATCACCTATAGGAACACTAAGCTGATCACGTCTTATGTTCAAAGCCTCGTGGTCATTCACTCAGTCTCCTCTCCAGTATCAGCGTGCGTCCTGTCTCTGTGGTGTGTCCGTTGGTGAGCCCGTAGCTTCTGACAGCGGCCGTATCTCTTCCCACAGTAGTCACAGCTGTACGGCCTCTCCCCTGTGTGAACTCTGTGGTGGATCCGGAGGTCTGACGCTCTAGAGAACCCTCTCCCACAGACCAGACACAGGTGAGGCTTCTCTCCACTGTGAGACTGCTGGTGCTCCCTCAGATGTCCTGATTGGGTGAAACTCTTCCCGCACACAGGGCAAGAGTAGGGCTTCTCTCCCGTGTGTGTGAGAAGATGTCGTCTCATGGCTCCCAGGTGAGCGAACTTCTTGCCACAGTCGGGGCAGGGGTACGGCTTCTCTCCCGTGTGGATTCTCATGTGGATCTGTAGTACAGAGAGCTTGTAGCACTCTCTGCCACACACTGAACAGCAGTGAGACGTCTTAGTTTTGTGACTCTCCTGGTGTTCAGGATGTTCTGATGTGGCGGGGCTCGCTCTGCTGTCTAAGCCACAGTTAGGGCTCTCTCCTGTGTGAATAACAGAGTGGGTTAGGTATTGAGGCGAGCAAGTCGACATTCATTCACAGTCCGTATCCAAAATGGTACCTTATCCTCTATCAAGGGCATCCACTTTGTCCAGGACCCTGGTCAACAAGTAGTGCACTTCATAGGAGACGGGGTGAACAGAACCCCAGTCAACTAAAGAACAGAGTTCTGCCCCCACTTACTATGTTGAACAGAACCCCAGTCAACTAAAGAACTGTCAACGTTCTGCCTCCACTTACTATGTTGAACAGAACCCCAGTCAACTAAAGAACAGAGTTCTACCTCCACTTACTATGTTGAACAGAACCCCAGTCAACTAAAGAACAGAGTTCTGCCTCCACTTACTATGTTGAACAGAACCCCAGTCAACTAAAGAACAGAGTTCTGCCTCCACTTACTATGTTGAACAGAACCCCAGTCAACTAAAGAACAGAGTTCTGCCTCCACTTACTATGTTGAACAGAACCCCAGTCAACTAAAGAACAGAGTTCTACCTCCACTTACTATGTTGAACAGAACCCCAGTCAACTAAAGAACAGAGTTCTGCCTCCACTTACTATGTTGAACAGAACCCCAGTCAACTAAACAGTGTTCTGCCTCCACTTACTATGTTGAACAGAACCCCAGTCAACTAAAGAACAGAGTTCTGCCTCCACTTACTATGTTGAACAGAACCCCAGTCAACTAAAGAACAGTCAGTGTTCTACCTCCACTTACTATGTTGAACAGAACCCCAGTCAACTAAAGAACAGAGTTCTGCCTCCACTTACTATGTTGAACAGAACCCCAGTCAACTAAAGAACAGAGTTCTACCTCCACTTACTATGTTGAACAGAACCCCAGTCAACTAAAGAACAGAGTTCTGCCTCCACTTACTATGTTGAACAGAACCCCAGTCAACTAAAGAACAGTCAGTGTTCTACCTCCACTTACTATGTTGAACAGAACCCCAGTCAACTAAAGAACAGAGTTCTGCCTCCACTTACTATGTTGAACAGAACCCCAGTCAACTAAAGAACAGAGTTCTGCCTCCACTTACTATGTTGAACAGAACCCCAGTCAACTAAAGAACAGTGTTCTGCCTCCACTTACTATGTTGAACAGAACCCCAGTCAACTAAAGAACAGAGTTCTGCCTCCACTTATTATGTTGAACAGAACCCCAGTCAACTAAAGAACAGAGTTCTACCTCCACTTACTATGTTGAACAGAACCCCAGTCAACTAAAGAACAGAGTTCTGCCTCCACTTACTATGTTGAACAGAACCCCAGTCAACTAAAGAACAGTCAGTGTTCTACCTCCACTTACTATGTTGAACAGAACCCCAGTCAACTAAAGAACAGAGTTCTGCCTCCACTTACTATGTTGAACAGAACCCCAGTCAACTAAAGAACAGAGTTCTGCCTCCACTTACTATGTTGAACAGAACCCCAGTCAACTAAAGAACAGTGTTCTGCCTCCACTTACTATGTTGAACAGAACCCCAGTCAACTAAAGAACAGTCAGAGTTCTGCCTCCACTTACTATGTTGAACAGAATCCCAGTCAAATTCTTCTCCTTCAGAATTGATGAAACCACCAACTTCATCCTCCTCTTTCACTTCCTCCTTCTCCTCTTCTACAATATGAATGTTCATCCCAGGTGTTTGAGTGATGTCCTCCTCATGTCTTGGATCGGGACCCTGGGACTCTATAGCTTTGGTGCTGGATTGGTCACCGGGATCCTACAATGAAAACATAACATCATCATGAACCATGTCAGAACTATATTTATAAACACAATACAAGAAAGCTTTACATTAGGTTCAAGGCCTGAAAGCTTTACATTAGGTTCAAGACCTGAAAGCTTTACATTAGGTTCAAGGCCTGAAAGCTTTACATTAGGTTCAAGACCTGAAAGCTTTACATTAGGTTCAAGACCTGAAAGCTTTACATTAGGTTCAAGACCTGAAAGCTTTACATTAGGTTCAAGACCTGAAAGCTTTACATTAGGTGCAAGGCCTGAAAGCTTTACATTAGGTTCAAGACCTGAAAGCTTTACATTAGGTTCAAGACCTGAAAGCTTTACATTAGGTTCAAGGCCTGAAAGCTTTACATTAGGTTCAAGACCTGAAAGCTTTACATTAGGTTCAAGGCCTGAAAGCTTTACATTAGGTTCAAGACCTGAAAGCTTTACATTAGGTTCAAGGCCTGAAAGCTTTACATTAGGTTCAAGGCCTGAAAGCTTTACATTAGGTTCAAGGCCTGAAAGCTTTACATTAGGTTCAAGGCCTGAAAGCTTTACATTAGGTTCAAGACCTGAAAGCTTTACATTAGGTTCAAGGCCTGAAAGCTTTACATTAGGTTCAAGGCCTGAAAGCTTTACATTAGGTTCAAGACCTGACAGCTTTACATTAGGTTCAAGGCCTGAAAGCTTTACATTAGGTTCAAGACCTGAAAGCTTTACATTAGGTTCCATGTGCGGCCTTTAAAATAAATACGTTTAATCTCATAAAATGTTGGTCATTATTGTCTCCCACCTTGTTGATGTGTGATGTAGGGGGACTTCCTCCTTCACTACCAGAGTCATGGACAGGACTCTCACCTGTAGAGAGAGGTGTGTATTATGGGTTATAATGAGACTACCAGGACTCCTGTAGAGAGAGGTTGGTATTATGTGTTATAGATAACCATTTTGTTGCTTCTCGGCTTCCTGCTAAACTTTTTATTTTGTTTTACTTTCATTAACCATTTAATCAAAACTTTGCATTTAACAAATTTACCAATGTCTTAGTTTTGTCCTCACTATTTATTTTTCTTTCATTCATCTTTTCGACCCCGGACGCTTTCTCTGGACGTGGTTCTACAGGACCTCCACCAGCCGAAGCTCAGTAGTAACATTAACATGACGCTTTCTCTGGACGTGGTTCTACAGGACCTCCACCAGCCGAAGCTCAGTAGTAACATTAACATGACGCTTTCTCTGGACGTGGTTCTACAGGACCTCCACCAGCCGAAGCTCAGTAGTAACATTAACATGATGCCTTCTAACTGCAGTCGCTGTATCATAATATACAGGACAACGATCGCCTTACGGCGAGGATAGCTGTGTTGCAAGCCCAGCTTCAGATGCCATCGTTAGGTAAAGGGTAATTTCAGTGTAGGAAAGGATGAAACGGCGTCTGTGGGTTAGGTTGGGAAAAACTAAACATGGCAGTGTTCGCCTTAGCAATCTCACTGAAATAGAGACCTCCTCCATACCTGTCATTATTTAAAGAGACTGTGATAATACCTCACATCTCAAAATAGGGCTACTTAATGTTAGATCCCTCACTTCCAAGGCAGTTATAGTCAATGAACTAATAACTGATAATAATCTTGATGTGGTTGGCCTGACTGAAACATGGCTTAAGCCTGATGGATTTACTGAGTTAAGAGGCCTCTTCCCCAGGTGACACTAGTGACCATATCCCCCACGCATTCCGCAAAGACTGAGGTGTTGCTAACATTTGACAGAAAATGTCTATTGATATATATATATATATATATTTTTTTTTTAAAGCAGTTTAGTCTGTTGCGCTTGTAGTCATGAAATCTATGCAGCCTACCCAAACATTTTTTATAGCTATTGTTTACAGGCCTCCTGGGCCATAAACAGCATTCCTCACTGAGTTCCCTGAGTTCCTATCGGACCTTGTAGTCATGGCAGATTATATTCACATTGTTGGTGACTTCAATATTCACATGGAGAAGTCCACATTCTCATTCCAAAAGGCTTTCGGAGCCATCATGTCCAGCATGTCTCTGGACCTAAGCATTGACACAGTCATACTCTGGATCTAGTTTCATCCCGTGGAATAAATATTCTGGATCATAATCCTGGACTATCGGATCACCATTTTATTACGTTTGCAATCGCAACAAATAATCTGCTCGGACCCCAACCAAGGATCATCAAAAGCTGTGCTATAAATTCTCAGACAACCCAAAGATTCCTAGATGCCCTTCCAGACTCCCTCCACCTACCCAAGGACGTCAGAGTACAAAAATCAATTAACCCCCGAACCAGGTATCTACATTTAACTTTGCATAATACCCTAGAAGGCAGTCACACCCCAAAAAACAAAAAACATTTGTCACAAGAAATGAACTCCCTGGTATACAGAAAATAATCGAGCCCTGAAGCAAGCTTCCAGAAAATTGGAAAGGAAATGGCGCCACATCAAACTGGAAGTCTTCCGACTAGCTTGGAAAGACAGTAGCGTGCGGTATCGAAGAGCCCTCGATTAGCTGCTCGATCAGTCTACTTTTCCAACCTGATTGAGGAGAAAAGACAATCCAAAGTGTATGTTTGATACTGTTGCAAAGCTAACTAAAAAGCAGCATTCACCCAGACAGGATGGCCTTCACTTCAGCAGTGATCATTTCAGGAACTTCTTTGACGAAAATACCATGATCATTAGAAAGCAAATTACAGACTCCTCTTTGAATCTGCGTATTTCTCTAAAACTCAGTTGTCCTGAGTCTGAACAGAACTGCCAGGACCTCGGATCAAGGGAGACAGAGTTTTTTAATCCTGTATCTCTCTCAAATATTCCCAAAAAAGGTTAGGGTCTCTAAACCTTCCAGCTGCCTACTAAACCCTATTCCAACTAAACTACTGAAAGAGCTGCTTCCTGTGCTTGGCCCTCCTATGTTGAACATAATAAACGGCTCTCTATCCACCGGATGTGTACCAAACTCACTAAAAGTGGCAGTAATAAAGCCTCTCTTGAAAAAGCCAAATCTTGACCCAGAAAACAAATACAAATATTGGCCTATATCGAATCTCCCATTCCTCTCAAAATTGTTGAACTGCCTTCCTGAACACAAATAATGTATATGAAACGCTTCAGTCTGGTTTTAGACCCCATCATAGCACTGAGACTGCACTCGTGAAGGTGGTAAATTACATTTTAATGGCGTCAGACCGAGGCTCTGCATCTGTCCTCGTGCTCCTAGACCTTAGTGCTGCTTTTGATACCATCGATCACCACATTCTTTTGGAGAGATTGGAAACCCAAGTTCTGGCCTGGTTTAGATCTTATCTGTCGGAAAGATATCAGTTTGTCTCTGTGAATGGTTTGTCCTCTGACAAATCAACTGTACATTTCGGTGTTCCTCAAGGTTTCGTTTTAGGACCACTATTGTTTTCACTATATATTTTTACCTCCTGGGGATGTCATTCGAAAACATAATGTTAACTCTCACTGGTTGGTATTTTTGGTTATAATGAGACTACCAGAGCCAAGGACAGGACTCTCTCCTGTGGAGATAGGTTGGTATTACAGACTCTCCTGTGGAGATAATTTGTGAGTTAAATAATTGGGTTGATAAATAAGCCAACAAGTGATCTAGGTCTAGGTTGTGTCCAAAATGGCACCCTATTCCCCACAAGGCTCTGGTCAAAATAAGTGCACTATAAAAGGGAATTAGGGTGTCAATTGGAACACACAACCAATACAACTGATTGTGTCACCATTCTGCCTCTACTTACTGAGATCAGGGAAACTCCAGCCAACTTCCTCTCCTTCAGCATTGATGAAACCACCAACCTCCTCTCCCTCCTCTCCTTCAGCATTGATGAAACCACCAACCTCTTCCTCTTCTTCCTCCTCCTTCACTTTCACTGGCAGGCAGAGAGAAAGACAAAGCATCTGTTTGTTAATTTATGACACAGCTATTGATGTACAGGCATCTTTAGTCTAAATGTAGAACTAATCATCATCATCAGGTCAGGAAAACCTCCTGGGACAGTTTCCCAGACACAGAATGTGCCTAGTGCCAGACTAACAAGCATTGTCAATGGAGATTCTCCATTGCAAAACTACTATTCCAGTATTTTACTTGCTATATTGTATTTACTTTGCCATCATGGCCTTTTTTGCCTTTACCTCCCTTCTCACCTCATTTGCTCACATTGTATATATACTTGTTTATACTGCATTATTGACTGTATGTTTGTTTTTACTCCATGTGTAACTCTGTGTCGTTTTATCTGTCGAACTGCTTTGCTTTATCTTGGCCAGGTCGCAATTGTAAATGAGAACTTGTTCTCAACTTGCCTACCTGGTTAAATAAAAGGTAAAATAAAAAAAATAAAAAAATTAAAAGATCTTCTTAGTCGGGACACCCCCAGTCCTTTATGCATTGTTTATAATGAATAAATGATCTCCCAACTCACCCTGGATAGTAGCTGCCATCTCCCTGTCACTTTTACCACCACCTCCTGTCCTCTGGTGAGTCAGCTTGTGAGCCCGGAGATTCTTTGACCTGATGTAGCTCTTGCCACACTCTGCACAGCGGTAGGGCCTTTCTCCCGTGTGAACTCTGTGGTGAATCTTCAGATCTTCTGCTCTGATATACTGTTTCAGACAGATCAGACAGTGGTGCTTCTCTCCGGAGTGAGACTGTTGGTGCTCTTTCAGATGTCCTGATTGGGTGAAACTCTTCCCACACACAGAGCAGGAGTAAGGCTTCTCTCCCGTGTGTGTGAGGTGGTGTCGTCTCATGGCTCCCAGGTGAGCGAACTTCTTGCCACAGTCGGGGCAGGGGTACGGCTTCTCTCCAGTGTGGATTCTCATGTGGATCTGCAGGATGGATAACTTTTGGCAGTGTCTTCCACACACTGGACAGGCGTGAAATGTCTTGGGTTTCTGCTGATTCTCCTGGTGTTGTTTAGCTGCTCCTGGTGGAAGTTGTCTCTCTCCTGTGTGAATGATCGTATTAATGCGTTATAACATTAGTTTTATTGGTGGAAATACATGAATTCAACACATCTGGGTTAGATCAGCGTTTCTCAATCCTGGTCCCAGGGACCCAAATGGGTGCCCTTTTTTTTTTTTTTTGCCCTAGCACTAAAACACCTGATTCAAATCAAGGGTTGATGATGAGTTGATTAGTTCAAAGTGTGTGAGTGGTAGGGCAAAAACTCAAATGTGCAAAAACTCAAAATCATTCAACGAGAAGTCATTTTCTATTCTATCCCCAAAAATTCAAATTCAAAACATTCCGAGCTATTCCAACTTACTAAAAAGAGAATCCCAGTCAACTTCTAGCAGCTTGGGGCCCTGCAGTGTTCTCTGGTTCCTGTGGTTCCTGACAGGAACTGGTGACTGTGTGGGTTTAGGTCGAGTGGGACAGGAGTTAGACAGGCTGGATCTGCCATCACCGTCCTAAAATAAATGTTTACATTTGAGTCATTTAACAGACACTCCAATCCAGAGCGATTTACAGGAGCAATTAGGGTTAAGTGCCTTGCTCGAGGGCACATCGACAGATTCACCAGGTCGGCTAGGGGATTCCAAGTGGCTCAGCGGTCTCAGGCACTACAGACACCCTGGTTCGAATCCAGGCTGTATCACAACCAGCTGTGATTGGGAGTACCACAGGGCGGTGCACAATTGTCCCAGCGTCGTCTGGGTTTGGCCGGTGTAGGCTGTCATTGTAAATAAGAATTTGTTCTTTAACTGACTTGCCTAGTTAAATAAAAATTAAATAAATACAATTCAAACTAGTGACTGTCCCAATGCTTGTAACTGCTAGGCGATCTGCCACAGATACAATGATGGAACAGAGGGATGTCTGACGTTAACTACAATGTATTATATTATACTACTACGACCATGAGTTTTACCCTGACAATGTATCCTTCACAAATGGCTATATAGTACAATACTTCAGTCCTATGGAGCCTGGTCAAAAGCGGTGCACTATATAGGGAATCGGGTGCCACTTGGAACAGGCCAATACGATCTGATCCGGAAACAAGGCCCAGAGTGTTCCTGGCCAGGTCACGTGGTCTTTAGTCAGGGATAAATCTGCGGCCTATATTATGAATCTGACAGACCGCTAAAGATTGCATTTACTACCATTACCTACTGTAGTGGAATATAACGATCATTAGATGGAGCAATAACACAGGGATCGACTGACCGCTTGCCTTTTATTCCACAATAACTAGCCACTAACATTTGGTATGACAACCATGGCGCTAGCTAGCTACCTAGCGAACGTTTGTTACTAGATGTGCGCTTTCTCACCTCATCCATTGTGAATCGACCCAACAGTTCTTCTGTAGACTTTTGTGGTTTGGAGAAATTTCCACCGAAACAAACTGTCACCTCAGAACGGGGGGTCGGAACAGTTTGTCGTGGAAACTATTTGACAGCTAACTTGTTAGCTAAACAAGCTAAATTACCAAAAGTTGTTTTGTGCCTCCTCGCGTCAGGCTCGTTAGAGTTACATAATGTTTTTTTTTACATAATGTCTATGCCAATCACAACCGTATCAGAAATGGGCATATGGACATATTTTAATCAGTATTTTGAAGTGAAGTAGCTATCTAACTAGAACCTGCATCCACCTACTTCCGGGTTATTCTTCTTCGGTCAGTGAGCAGCTCCTGGCGCTCTACCGCCACGTGTTGGAGGGGAACGGCAGTAAACAGGAGGGAGAGGGGCAACTGCCTGGTAAACTGCCATAGACCCTAGTGACATTAATTACAATATCATTGATTCGTTAATTTAGGGAAATGAGCAGGTTTTTAATGGGTATTTAATGGGTATTTATTCAATGCCCAAACAACTACCTCTTTCCCAACTGTATTTAATTTTAATTTATTTATTTATTTTGCTCCTTTGCACCCCATTATTTTTTATTTCTACTTTGCACATTCTTCCATTGCAAAACTACCATTCCAGTATTTTACTTGCTATATTGTATTTACTTTGCCATCATGGCCTTTTTTGCCTTTACCTCCCTTCTCACCTCACATTGTATATAGACTTGTTTATACTGCATTATTGACTGTATGTTTGTTTTTACTCCATGTGTAACTCTGTGTCGTTTTATCTGTCGAACTGCTTTGCTTTATCTTGGCCAGGTCGCAATTGTAAATGAGAACTTGTTCTCAACTTGCCTACCTGGTTAAATAAAGGTAAAATAAATAAATAAATAAAATAAAATCATGACATTGATTGTGCATAGACGTCAGTGAGTGGTATTGCATGTGTTGGCTACAACGCACCGGGTTAATTATTGGCACCACCAGAACAAATACAAATATGATCAATTGTGAAGGAATTTAACATATTTGAATGATTGAGATGTATACAAAAATAACAGAATAATTGCATAATCTCTTCAGTCAGGTTATCCAAATTTAACGGAATGTTCGTGGTCAGTGGATGGGTTGGTTGTTAAGCAACTAACGTAAACTCGTACATCGCCTTGGTCCGTACAATTGCCCTTATTTTAGCGCCCCCAAACGTAATACTTCCAGATCAACTGTAATGTCAATACCATTGTAAAGCACAATGTCTCCCCTTTCCAACAGAATCAATTGCATGACCTAAACGCTGCCTGTTTCTGCATAATTCAAGCAGGCAATGAGCTCCGTCTGGTCTTTTTATAAATGGCGGGTGGGGAAGCGAAACTAATGCGTGATAGTGAGAAGGAGAGAGGTGTGGGAAAATTGCTTCTTTTCACTGATCTGTCCAACTTATTGCCTCTAAAATGTAAATAAAACGCTATAAAGAGTTTATATAATGTGTCATTACAGACCTATTGGAAGGTTTGTGTCGAATTTGAATCGGGTTTTTAGGGCGGTGCTAAAGTGATCTTAGAAATAAACAGTGGCTTTGAGAAGGATGACGCAAAAAAAAAATGACTAGGTATCCCCCCCTTACCCCCGTCACTGTCCATTTCTTGTTTTTAAAGGATGTGAGTAGTGCTACACCTGGTGGAGAGAGATTGTAAGACATAAATAGTTGCTTTATGTGTGCTGTACGTTACGACATGACACGTCCTGATGTAACGGAGGGTCCGTTTTTTCAACTTTTCTCCAATACTGTAGAGCCATTACCATATCGATCAACGCTTGAACAGAAACCTAGTTCACCCCCCCCCCCCCCCCCCGATTTTGAAGTCAACACAGTCCCATTAGTTTTCTTTGTAGCCTCGTTAGAATGTTGCGGTTGCGCACATTTGTAAGGAATGGGGTGAGTTTACGTTAATAATGAGGGCGCAACTTTGAAGAAAAAACTGGCTTATATTGTTGACAATATGTAAACTATATTTTTATTCTTCAAATATTTTTTGAAAACCAATACATTTGCACAATGAGCACTTGTTCAAGTCGCTCAATACATCGTTAGAGTTGTTGGTTAGCTAGCTAGTGAATTTTAGCCACATTAGCGTAGATGAGACATCAGTCAAAACAAGACATGGTATCGAGAACAAGATGGCACTATGGCAGCTTCTTGTCATTGTTGCTTTGCTATATGACGTTCAGAATCATAACAACTCATGGCCTTCTGCCACATCGACTTGCATACATAATTTTCGTGACTATCAAATTGTATTAGTCACATTCGCTGACTACAACAGATGTAGACTTTACAGTGAACTGCTTATTTACGAGCCCCTAACCAACAATGCAGTTTAAAAAAAATAAAAGACAACCCTTCTATACACTATATATACAAAAGTATGTGGACACCCCTTCAAATTAGTGGATCCGGCTATTTAAGTCACATCCGTTTAAAATCGAGCCATGCAATCTCCATAGACAAACTAGTAAAATGGCCTTACTGATGAGCTCAGTGACTTTCAATGTGGCATCGTAATAGGATGCCACATTTCAACTAACTGTACGTGCTGTTATTGTGGAGTGGAAACTTCTTGGAGCAAAGACGGCTCAGCCACAAAGTGGTAGGCCACACAAGCTCACAGAACAGGACCGCAGAGTGCTGAAGTGTGTAAAAAATCACCTGTCCTCGGTTGCAATACTCACTACCGAGTTCCAAATCACCTCTGGAAGCAACATCAGCACAATAAATGTTAGTCCGGAGCTTCACGAAATGGGTTTCCATGGCCGAGCAGCCGCACACAAGCCTAAGATCACCATGCGCAATACCAAGCGTCGGGCAGAGTGGTGTAAAGTTCGCTACCAATATTAACGCTACAGCATACAATGACATTCTAGATGATTCTGTGCTTCCGATTTTGTGACAACAGTTTGGGGAAGGCCTTTTCCTGTTTCAGCATGACAATGCCCCCGTGCACAAAGGTAGGTCCATACAGAAATGGTTTGTTCAGATCAGTGTGGAAGAGCTTGACTGGCCTGCACAGAGCCCTGACCTCAACCCCATCGAACACCTTTGGGATGAATTGGAACGCAGATTGCGAGACAGGCCTAATCGCCCAACATCAGTACCTGACCTCACTAATGCTCTTGTGGCTGAATGGAAGCAAGTCCCCGCAGCAATGTTCCAACATCTAGTGGAAAGCCTTCCCAGAAGAGGTAGAGGCTGATATAGCAGCAAAGTCGGGACCGACTCCATATTAATGCCAATGATTTTGGAATGAGATGTTAGATGAGCAGGTGTCCACATACACTACATGACTAAAAGTATGTTTTAGATAAAACTCAATTTCTCAACACTAATAATTTTTGTCAGACTTTGCTCACCCTCCGCTGGTGGAAATTAGAACTACAGTCCATTCTATTGGTTCTTTGTCTACAGATCATCACCACAGATTCTATCTACATCTTAAATGACACCCTATTCCCTATATATAGTGCACTAGTTTTGACCAGGACCTGGTATTTAGGGAATAGGGTACCATTTTGGATGCAGAAAATCCTATGTGGTTGGCTAGTCCTTGCTCTGGTCCATTCTATTCATTCGGTGTCTAGAGATGGTCAGCACAAAGAGGAATCTATCCTAATGTGAAAGGCTAGTCCTCGTTTTCCTCCACCCTGCTAGCATCAACTCCTTTTCCTCTTCATCACTGATACTAATAGAATCCTCTTCACTCTTCACCCCTGCAACCAGGGTTTCCCCGGTCTCAGTCCCAGGGTTTGGTAGTGAGCTGCTGTGACTTTTCCTCTGATGGGCTCGGAGGTTCTGGGTTCGTACGTAGCTCTTCCCGCACTCCTCACAGCTGTAGGGTCTCTCTCCAGTGTGGGTCCTGAATCAATCAAAACGTCAATTCATGAATGAATCAGTGGATCACAAATGTATTTAATAAAAGCCCCTTTTTTCATGTCAGTTGTTGTCCCAAAGTGCTTTACCTGAAGTGAGCGACGAGGGCCTTAGCTTTGGCGAAGCTCCTCCAACAGACGGAACAGTCGTGTTTCTCATCGCTATAATAATAACAACAACAATAATAAGAACAACTATAATAATAATAACAACAACAATAATAATAATAATAACAGCAACAACAACAATAATAATAATAATAATAACAATAATAATAATAATAACAACAATAATAACAATAATAATAATAACAACAACAATAATAATAAATAATAATACTAATAGTAATAATAATAAGTAATAATAACAATAATAATAATAACAACAATAATAAACAATAATACTAATAGTAATCATAATAATAAGTAATAATAACAATAATAATAATAACAACAATAATAAACAATAATACTAATAGTAATAATAATAATAATAGTAATAATAACAATAATAGTAATAATAATAATGCATTTTATGTGTAGACCACTTTTTATTACACGCAGAAATCACAAAGGCTACGTTTACACAGATAGGCCTAATTCTGATCTTTTGTCCAATTAATTAAACAAACGAGCTGGGCCCGTAATTCACAACACCTCTCAGAGTAGGTGTACTGATCTAGGATCAGTTTAGCCATCATGAATAAGATTATATGGACAGGTCCTAGATCAGCACTTCTACTCTGAGAAGTTTTGTGGCCCAGATCTGATGTGCATCAGCAACAGCGTTAGAAATGCTTTTTAAAAACGGGCTAAAACCTATATATGTGTGTGACTAATACTACAAGATAGGCAGACTAAAAAGTAGCAAGAAAAGACTAAACAGCAGAACATCTAAACTTAACATAGAACCGACCTGTGTGTTCGCTCGTGTTCTCTCAGTCGCCCTATCTGGGTGTAGCTCCTCCCACACACAGAGCAGGAGTAAGGTTTTTCTCCGGTGTGCGTCAGCAGGTGTCTCTTCATAGCTCCTGAGTGAGCAAACCTCTTCCCACAGTCGGGGCAAGGGTAAGGTTTTTCTCTCGTGTGCACTTTCTGGTGGTCGCGGAGGGCTGTTCTTTCACGGAACTGTTTCCCACACACGGAGCAAGGGTACGGCTTCTCTCCTGTGTGGATCTTCATGTGTTTTTGTAGAGCTGATAGCTTCTTACAGTCTCTTCCACATTCTGGGCAGCAGTGGGACTTCCTGGCTTCGCTGTCAGATCTGTGTTCGGAACTCTCTCCTGTCGAGTCAGATTTACAGTGTTTAGGGTTGTGTCCGAATTGGCACCCTATTCCCTTGGTGGTGCACTAGGGCCCATAGAGCTCTGGTCAAAAGTAGCACACTGGGAAGGGAATCGGGTGCCATTTGGAACACACATTCAAAGTGAATTCTAAAATGGGTCACAACAACATATCAATGAAAAGGAATCAAAGAACGTCATGTGGAATTCCATATTTAGAACTCATCATTTTAACAGGCACTCAGTGGAGACAACGACCTGAGTGTCTCTTCTGGTGTCGCCGCAGGTTAGAGATGTTGGCGAAGTCTTTCCCACATCTAAAGCAGTGGTGAGACTTGGTGTTGTTGTGATCCTCCTGGTGTCGTTCAGGTTCTCCTGGTGTTGTTGTGATCCTCCTGGTGTTGTTGTGATCCTCCTGGTGTTGTTCAGGTTCTCCTGATGCGGAGGGACTCTCCTCGCTGTCAGAAGGACGGCTGACACGCTGTCCTGTGTTGATGAAACAGTATGGGGGGGGTTAGATGACGAGCGAAGCGTCAACATTCTAACTGTCAACATTCTATCACTTACTGATACGATGACGATCCCAAACGATTTCTTCTCCGTCTGAATTGATTAGACCACCAATTTCCTCTTCTTCCACATCATCATCATCATCTTCAACTTGGTTCTCAAACTTTTCAGAAACTGACTTCGGTCCCTGCAATGCTGAAGATCCAGGACCTGATGATTCAGCCAATACATCAACAAACATCTAGTTCACTATGTAGGATTCAGCCAATACATCAACAACCGTCTAGTTCACTATGTAGGATTCAGCCAATACATCAACAACCATCTAGTTCACTATGTAGGATTCAGCCTGTACATCAACAACCGTCTAGTTCACTATGTAGGATTCAGCCAATACATCAACAACCGTCTAGTTCACTATGTAGGATTCAGCCAATACATCAACAACCGTCTAGTTCACTATGTAGGATTCAGCCAATACATCAACAACCATCTAGTTCACTATGTAGGATTCAGCCAATACATCAACAACCATCTAGTTCACTATGTAGGATTCAGCCAATACATCAACAACGGTCTAGTTCACTATGTAGGATTCAGCCAATACATCAACAACCATCTAGTTCACTATGTAGGATTCAGCCAATACATCAACAAGTCTAGTTCACTATGTAGGATTCAGCCTGTACATCAACAACCATCTAGTTCACTATGTAGGATTCAGCCAATACATCAACAACCATCTAGTTCACTATGTAGGATTCAGCCTGTACATCAACAACCGTCTAGTTCACTATGTAGGATTCAGCCAATACATCAACAACCGTCTAGTTCACTATGTAGGATTCAGCCAATACATCAACAACCATCTAGTTCACTATGTAGGATTCAGCCAATACATCAACAACCATCTAGTTCACTATGTAGGATTCAGCCAATACATCAACAACGGTCTAGTTCACTATGTAGGATTCAGCCAATACATCAACAACCATCTAGTTCACTATGTAGGATTCAGCCAATACATCAACAACCATCTAGTTCACTATGAAGGACTCAGCCAATACATCAACAAGTCTAGTTCACTATGTAGGACTCAGCCAATACATCAACAAGTCTAGTTCACTATGTAGGATTCAGCCAATACATCAACAACCATCTAGTTCACTATGTAGGATTCAGCCAATACATCAACAACCATCTAGTTCACTATGTAGGATTCAGCCAATACATCACCAATAATATTTTACTTACTGAGGTAATCCCAATTAACTTCTTCTCCTTCGGAATTTATCAAACCACCAACTTCCTCCTCCTCCTCTTCTTCTTCTTTACTATCGATATATATGGTAGATGTTTGACTGCAGCCATCACCATGGCCTTGGTCAGGACCCAGAGAGCTTTTATCTTTGTCCACGGTTCCCTAAATGGCAGAGGAGTCACACAGTACGTTGAGTTAAGAGACCGTTTAGTTTTTAAAAATGTATTCCATCCTACTCTGATGAAATACGTGTATTTTTAAGGAATAAGGCACGAGGGGGTATAGCCGCGGTATATTGGCCATATACCACAAACCTCCAAGGTGCCTTATTGCTATTATAAACTGGTTATCAACGTAATTAGAGCCCAAAAATGTAATGTTTTGTCATACCCGTGGTATACGGTCTGATATACCACTGCTGTCAGCCAATTAGCATTTAGGGCTCGAACCACCCAGTTTATAAAATGTTTTTACCCTCTGGCATTTATTTGTACTTTTAAACTGTACAAATATTGCAGACAAAAATCTATCAATTAATCCTGTTAGTGATGTCCTATTCCCCCATCTGGTTTGAATAGTCCACAGGTAGTCTGATGATTTACCAGAGCATCACCTCCAGCAGTCTGAAATCCTCCAGTAACAGCAGCACACCCCTCTCCAGTGTGGGACGACCTCAGGAGCCGACCCCTCTTCATGTTAGCAGACCCTTTATCTCCAGTGTGGGACTGTCTGTGTTTCCTCAGGTTTGCTGTTGAGTTGAAGCTCTCCCCACAGACAGAGCACTGGTAAGGTCTCTCCCCGGTGTGCATCCTGCGATGGACCTGTTGATAGAAGAATTTGTATGTTTAAGATAATGACTAAAGTATTCCACCCTGAAACCATATAATTGTATGAAATGTGTTAGAGTCAAAATGTGTTACAGTCATAATCCAATAATATGTGTGACTAGACTTTTTAAGACTAGGCCATTGTGTTACTATTTCGCAAACTATGAGCTGGGTATAGTTGAGACATTTCAAGGACAACTGAACTGTCGACTTGTAATAACGGTGAAACTAATAACTGGAGAGAGGCCTCCCCACACTAGGGAGGAGAAAAACTGTTAGAAACGGTTAGGCTTGCAGAAGATAATGAAACATTTTGCAGAAGTGTGATAAACTATGTATGTGAACTGTGGAAAAATACAGCCCACCTAAAGAGAGGTGGAGTTTCTACTGATGTGAGTTAATGTGTGAGCTGAAATCTGTTTTACCTCCTTTCTACCATCACCTTTACTCCACACACAGAAACGCATACCAATATCTCCGTTGCCCTCCATTTGGCAAATCTGACCATAACTCTTATCCTCCCGATTCCTGCTTACAAGCAAAAACTCTAATCAGGAAGTACCAGTAATGCGCTCAATACGAAAGTGGTCCGATGAAGCGGATGCTAAAACCTACAGGACTGTTTCTCTTCAGCACAGACTGGAATATGTTCCAGGATTGAGGAGTTTACCACATCAGCCACCAGCTTCATTAATAAGTGCATCGATGACATCGTCCCCACAGTGACGGTACGTACATATCCCAACCAGAAGCCATGGTTTACAGGCAACATCCGCACTGAGCTAAAGGCTAGAGCTTTGCTTCCAAGGAGCATGACACTAATCCGGATGCTGATAAGAAATTTTGCAATGCCCTCGGATGAACCATCAAACAGGCAGAGCATCAATACATTACTAAGATCGAATCCTCATACATCGGCACTGACACACGTCGGATGTGGCAGGGCTTGAAAACTATCACAGATTACAAAGGGAAACCTAGCCGAGAGCTGCCCAGTGACACGAGCCTACCAGACGAGCTAAATGCCTTCTATGCTCACTTCGAGGCAAGCAACAGTAAACCTTGCATGAGCGCACTGGCTGTTCCGGACGACTCTGTGATCACACTCTCTGTAGCCGATGTGAGTAAGACCATTAAACAGGTTAACATTCACTATGGCCACAGGTTCAGACAGATTACCAGGATGCATACTCAGAGCATGCGCTGACCAGCTGGCAAGTGTCTTCACTTACATTTTCAATCTCTCCCTGAGCCAGTTTGTAATACCAACATGTTTCAAGCAGACCACATTAGTCCCTGTGCCCAAGAAGGCCAAGGTAACCTGTCTAAATGACTATCGCCCGTAACACTCTTCTGTAGCCGTGAAATGCTTTGAAAGGCTGGTCATGGCTCACATCACACCATCCTCATCCCAGACACCCTGGACCCAGTCCAATTCGCATTACCGCCCCAACAGATCCACAGATGATGCAATCTCTATTGCACTCCACGCTCCCAGCCATCCAGGAACTCTATACCAGGCGGAAAGCCCTAAACATTGTCAAAGACTCAAGTCATAGACTGCTCTCTGTGCTCATGCATGGCAAGCGGTACCGATGCACCAAGTCTGGAACCAACAGGACCATGAACAGCCTCTACCCCCCAAACCATCAGACTGCTGAACAGCCTCTACCCCAAGCCATCAGACTGCTGAACAGCCTCTACACCCCAAGCCAGACTGCTGAACAGCCTCTACCCCCCAAGCCATCAGACTGCTGAACAGCCTCTACCCCCCAAGCCATCAGACTGCTGAACATTCTCTACCCCCCCAAGCCATCAGACTGCTGAACAGCCTCTACCCCCCCAAGCCATCAGACTGCTGAACAGCCTCTACCCCCCAAGCCAGACTGCTGAGCAGCCTCTACCCACTGAAGCCATCAGACTGCTGAGCAGCCTCTACCCCCCCAAGCCATAAGACTGCTGAACAGCCTCTACCCCCCAAGCCATAAGACTGCTGAACAGCCTCTACCCCCCCAAGCCATCAGACTGCTGAACAGCCTCTGCCCCCAAGCCATCAGACTGCTGAACAGCCTCTACCCCCCCAAGCCATCAGACTGCTGAACAGCCTCTACCCCCCAAGCCAGACTGCTGAGCAGCCTCTACCCCCCGAAGCCATCAGACTGCTGAACAGCCTCTACCCCCCCAAGCCATCAGACTGCTGAACAGCCTCTGCCCCCCAAGCCATCAGACTGCTGAACAGCCTCTGCCCCCCAAGCCATCAGACTGCTGAACAGCCTCTACCCCCCCAAGCCATCAGACTGCTGAACAGCCTCTGCCCCCCAAGCCATCAGACTGCTGAACAGCCTCTACCCCCCCCAAGCCATCAGACTGCTGAACAGCCTCTACCCCCCAAGCCATCAGACTGCTGAACAGCCTCTACCCCCCCAAGCCATCAGACTGCTGAACAGCCTCTACCCCCCCAAGCCATCAGACTGCTGAACAGCCTCTACCCCCCCAAGCCAGACTGCTGAACAGCCTCTACCCCCCCAAGCCGTCAGACTGCTGAACAGCCTCTACCCCCCCAAGCCATCAGACTGCTGAACAGCCTCTGCCCCCCAAGCCATCAGACTGCTGAACAGCCTCTACCCCCCCAAGCCATCAGACTGCTGAACAGCCTCTACCCCCCCAAGCCATCAGATTAATAGTTAGTTACTCTTTATTATCTGTCACTTTATTCCTAGTTATATTTGTACATGTCTACCTCATGTCTACCTCATGTCTACCTCATGTCTACCTCATGTCTACCTCATGTCTACCTCATGTCAACCTCATGTCAACCTCATGTCAACCTCATGTCAACCTCATGTCAACCTCATGTCAACCTCATGTCTACCTCATGTCTACCTCATATCCACCCTGGGACGGCAGGGTAGCTTAGTGGTTAGAGCATTGGACTAGTAACCGAAAGGTTGCAAGTTCGAATCCCCGTGTTCGAATCCCCGAGCTGACAAGGTACAAATGTGCCGTTCTGCCCCTGAACAAGGCAGTTAACCCACTGTTCCTAGGCCAGTTAACCCACTGTTCCTAGGCCAGTTAACCCACTGTTCCTAGGCCAGTTAACCCACTGTTCCTAGGCCAGTTAACCCACTGTTCCTAGGCCAGTTAACCCACTGTTCCTAGTTAACCCACTGTTCCTAGGCCAGTTAATCCACTGTTCCTAGGCCAGTTAACCCACTGTTCCTAGGCCAGTTAACCCACTGTTCCTAGGCCAGTTAACCCACTGTTCCTAGACCAGTTAACCCACTGTTCCTAGTTAATCCACTGTTCCTAGACCAGTTAACCCACTGTTCCTAGGCCAGTTAATCCACTGTTCCTAGTTAACCCACTGTTCCTAGGCCAGTTAACCCACTGTTCCTAGGCCAGTTAACCCACTGTTCCTAGTTAACCCACTGTTCCTAGGCCAGTTAACCCACTGTTCCTAGGCCAGTTAACCCACTGTTCCTAGGCCAGTTAACCCACTGTTCCTAGTTAACCCACTGTTCCTAGGCCAGTTAACCCACTGTTCCTAGTTAACCCACTGTTCCTAGGCCAGTTAACCCACTGTTCCTAGGCCAGTTAACCCACTGTTCCTAGGCCAGTTAACCCACTGTTCCTAGTTAACCCACTGTTCCTAGGCCAGTTAACCCACTGTTCCTAGTTAACCCACTGTTCCTAGGCCAGTTAACCTACTGTTCCTAGGCCAGTTAACCCACTGTTCCTAGGCCAGTTAACCCACTGTTCCTAGGCCAGTTAACCCACTGTTCCTAGACCAGTTAACCCACTGTTCCTAGACCAGTTAACCCACTGTTCCTAGGCCAGTTAACCCACTGTTCCTAGGCCAGTTAACCCACTGTTCCTAGGCCAGTTAACCCACTGTTCCTAGGCCAGTTAACCCACTGTTCCTAGTTAACCCACTGTTCCTAGTTAACCCACTGTTCCTAGGCCAGTTAACCCACTGTTCCTAGTTAACCCACTGTTCCTAGGCCAGTTAACCCACTGTTCCTAGACCAGTTAACCCACTGTTCCTAGACCAGTTAACCCACTGTTCCTAGGCCAGTTAACCCACTGTTCCTAGGCCAGTTAACCCACTGTTCCTAGGCCAGTTAACCCACTGTTCCTAGTTAACCCACTGTTCCTAGGCCAGTTAACCCACTGTTCCTAGGCCAGTTAACCCACTGTTCCTAGACCAGTTAACCCACTGTTCCTAGGCCGTCATTGAAAAGTCTTAACTGACTTGCCTTGTTAAATATAGGTAAACAATTACCTCGTAACCCTGCACATGGACTCTGTACTGGCCAAGTTATCGTTACTCATTGTCTATATAGCCAAGTTATTGTTACTCATTGTCTATATAGCCAAGTTATCGTTACTCATTGTCTATATAGCCAAGTTATTGTTACTCATTGTCTATATAGCCAAGTTATCGTTACTCATTGTCTATATAGCCAAGTTATCGTTACTCATTGTCTATATAGCCAAGTTATCGATACTCATCGTCTATATAGCCAAGTTATTGTTACTCATTGTCTATATAGCCAAGTTATCGTTACTCATTGTGTATATTGTCTACATCTGTTGTTTACAAAGCATGTAACAAATAAAATAAAATTTGAGTGATAAAAAACAATGTAGGGAAGTGTGGCAATAATGGCTAAAGGACCTTGAGGGAGGATGCGTAGGAGAACCTCATCCCACAGACATCGCAAGATTGAGGTTTCTCTCCCGTATGTGTCCGCTGGTGGTCCTTCAGACGCTCAAATCGAGGGAAACTCCGGCCACACACGGAGCAGGAGTAAGGTTTCTCTCCAGTGTGTACCTTCTGGTGTTTTAACAGATTCCCTCGCTGGATGAACCTCTTCCCACAGACAGAGCAGTGGTAAGGTTTCTCCCCTGTGTGCGTCAGAAGGTGTCTCTGTAGGGTGATACCCCCCGTGGAGAAACCTCTACCGCACACGGAGCAGCGGAAGGGTTTCTCTCCACTGTGTGTGCGGAGATGTGCAACTAGCTTCGATGGTTTAGGGAACTCCTTTCCACACACCGAGCAGAGGTGATGCTTCTTGGTTCTGTATCGTTTCTCCTGGATTTTTTGGTGTTGTTCAGGTTCTGTTGATGTAGAGGGAATCTCACCGCTAACAAAGCCTGGGACAGGGCTTTTTCCTGTGTGGAAAAGTGGAGAGGTTAAACAATGGATCTGCGTCCCCAAATGAAATCCTATTCCCTACATAGAGCCCTATGGGCAAAAAAGTGTAGACCAGGTTAAACAAATACTTAGCCGTTATGCTAACACTAGCTGACCGACTAACTAACACAGAGGCTGTGTCCCAAATAGCACCCTATTCCCTATAGGGCTCTGGTCAAAAGTATTGCTATGTAGGGAATTGGGTGCCATTTTGAAGAGCTCAATCAAAATCATCATCATTCTGCCTCTTACTAGAAAGAGAAACGTGACCAACTTCCTCTCCGTCGGAATTGATCAAACCACCAACTTCCTCATCCTCTTCTCCTCTCGCCTCCTTCCCCTCCTCTTCTTTCTTCAGTTCTTCAACTATAATTTTCAGTCCCAGAGTTTCACCCAGGGACTCTTTGGGTTTGGGTCTCGATCGGTCACCAGGGTCCTAGAATGGAAATTTAATTCAATATTATTATTATTTTTAAACAAGATAGGAATAACAAAGATCTTGGCCCTAACTACCTATGTAGGTTCCCCAGATGACAGAATATTGACGTCTCCTCTTGAAACACTGTCAGTCATAATTTAAATGGAACCCTATTCCCAAGGCCCAAGCTATTACGATTTGGGACGTGGCTACAATTGTCTCCCACCTTGCCGCGGTCTCGCTCCACCTGTCCACCATCTCCTGTGTGAGTCTGCTGGTGTTCTCTCAGGGGACCAGGCCGTGAGAAGCTCTTCCCACACACAGAGCAAGGGAATGGTTTCTCTCCTGTGTGAGACCTAAATCAAATTAAACTTTATTTAAAAGTGTATTTAAAATCACAACACTTAATGAAATATAGGAGATCAAAAAAACAACAACAGAAGGCAATAAAATAGATGAATAAAGGAACATCAAATAAAAGAGATGACAAAAAATAATAGTGAAATCATCAATTCAAGTCCATACTAACCTCTGGTGATCCCTGAGTCCTGAGGGTGTGAAGAAGCTCTTCCCACACACAGAGCAGCGGTGAAGTCTCTCTGCGGTGTGCTTCAGCTGGTGGGCCCTAAGATAAGATAAAAGTAGATAATTTTTTTTTACAAAAAAACACTTCTGACTACTTGAAATGACCATGTAAACCGTATAATTGATAAATAAAAAGCATAGGTTACACCTCAGGTTTCTCTGCTGGGTGTAGCTTCTCCCACACTCGGAGCAGCTGTACGGTCTCTCTCCTGTGTGCAGCAGTTGGTGTCTCTTCAGGCTGATCAGTTATAAAGATAAGTTGGTTATAGGTAGTTGAAGTTTGATTACACCCACATAGCAGCCAGTCAAAACAAACCAATGAACTCCATGAGCAAATGGCATTTGCCAACCTAAATACACATATATTATATATATATATATATATATATATATACTTAAAAAGGATGGACGAGGATCGTGTTCACTAGGAACCAAAAGGATGCACACGGCCGTAACAGAAGGGATGACCTGTAGTTGTTCAATATGAAGGGCTTGTTTTCGTTCTCCTTTGCAAAAACGTTTTGCTATGGTGTGCACTAATTAATATGACACTGGTCTACACTGATAACAACAACACACCTGATCATCTGGGAGAAGGTGTTCCCACAGTCGGGGCAGGAGTAAGGTTTCTCTCCGGTGTGGACGATCTGGTGGAGCGTCAGGCTCCCCTTCTGGGCGAAGCTCTTCCCACACACAGAGCAGGAGTAAGGCTTCTCTCCAGTGTGGATTCTCATATGGACTTGTAGCTTGTATGCAATGGGAAACTCCTTTCCACACACAAGGCAGGAGTGGACTCTTCTGTGACAGCTGTGATGCTGTTTATGTTGTTGTTGTTGTTGTTGTTGTTTATGCTCTACGGCTGCAGGGAGACTCTCCTCAGTAGTCTCAGAGTGATGGTTGTTAGAACTGTCTCCTGTGTGGATGAGGACAATAGTTTGGGTTAAATATACTAAACCATAACTAACTAACTAACTAACTAACTAACTTGACAGGTCAAAGAGTAATGAGTCATTTAAAAAAGGTCAAAGGGTAATGAGTCATTAAAAAAAAGCTAGAATCTACAGTTGCTACATCCATTTTTGGACTTAAAATTAAAAAAGGAACTCTATGGCCATTTTTTGACCTCAACATTGTTGTCCAGATCACGTTATGAACCTGTAGCCCTGTAGATCAAAAGCTAGGTATTATTTTTCTGTATCCGGATTTGACCATCAGTGGCATATTTCGGGGTAAACACGTAAAAAAAAAAAAAAACTACAACGAGCTTCAGGGAGGAGTGAGGTTGATTTCCTGATCTCTACTTCCCCCTGCCCCGCCCCCTCGAATGCGGGGGAAATGTGTGCGTTCCTAGTTAAACAGCCTGGAGACTGTAATCCTGAAGATCATCTGGAGAAGACATCCTAAACCAGCGAAGAAGAAGACAGATAACAGCAGAGTAAGTGTTTTGCGCCAGCTAATGTTTTCATATTGAAAACCTGACACATAACGTCAGTGCTGTTGTGAATCGTTAGTTCTGCTATCGTTACGTAACTTAGAGACCTGCCTAGTTTCTTTACATCTAGAGCTAGCGCATTGACATAGCCTAGCTGGTAACGTAGAGAAAAGTGGTAGTATTGACATAGCCTAGCTGGTAACGTAGAGAAACAGAGACTTCATCCAGGTTGATGAGGATAATATATCTCCTGATTGGTCACTACAGAGGTTTTATCCAGGTTGATGAGGAATATCGATCTCCTGATGGTCACTACAGAGGCTTCATCCAGGTTGATGAGGAATATATATCCCCTGATGGTCACTACAGAGGTTTTATCCAGGTTGAGGTATATCGATCTCCTGATGGTCACTACAGAGGCTTCATCCAGGTTGATGAGGAATATCGATCTCCTGATTGGTCACTACAGAGGTTTTATCCAGGTTGATGAGGAATATCGATCTCCTGATGGTCACTACAGAGGCTTCATCCAGGTTGATAAGGAATATCGATCTCCTGATTGGTCACTACAGAGGCTTCATCCAGGTTGATGAGGAATATCGATCTCCTGATGGTCACTACAGAGGCTTCATCCAGGTTGATAAGGAATATCGATCTCCTGATTGGTCACTACAGAGGCTTCATCCAGGTTGATGAGGAATATCGATCTCCTGATGGTCACTACAGAGGCTTCATCCAGGTTAATGAGGAATATCGATCTCCTGATTGGTCACTACAGAGGTTTTATCCAGGTTGATGAGGAATATCGATCTCCTGATGGTCACTACAGAGGCTTCATCCAGGTTGATAAGGAATATCGATCTCCTGATTGGTCACTACAGAGGCTTCATCCAGGTTGATGAGGAATATCGATCTCCTGATGGTCACTACAGAGGCTTCATCCAGGTTGATGAGGAATATCGATCTCCTGATTGGTCACTACAGAGGCTTCATCCAGGTTGATGAGGAATATCGATCTCCTGATTGGACACTACAGAGGCTTCATCCAGGTTGATGAGGAATATCGATCTCCTGATGGTCACTACAGAGGCTTCATCCAGGTTGATGAGGAATATCGATCTCCTGATTGGTCACTACAGAGGTTTTATCCAGGTTGATGAGGAATATCGATCTCCTGATTGGTCACTACAGAGGTTTTATCCAGGTTGATGAGGAATATCGATCTTGTCACCACAGAGGCTTTATCCAGGTTGATGAGGAATATCGATCTCCTGATTGGGCACTACAGAGGCTTCATCCAGGTTGATGAGGAATATATATCTCCTGATGGTCACTACAGAGGTTTTATCCAGGTTGATGAGGAATATCGATCTCCTGATTGGTCACTACAGAGGCTTCATCCAGGTTGATGAGGAATATCGATCTCCTGATTGGTCACTACAGAGGCTTCATCCAGGTTGATGAGGAATATCGATCTCCTGATTGGTCACTACAGAGGCTTCATCCAGGTCCTCTGGATGAACTGTAATAATGTGCAATCATTTTTTCAAATGGTGTCCGAGTTGTTTAAAAACATATTAAATGGAATACTACAGTAGAACGGGGTAAGACCAGGAGTTTATATTCACTCACTGCACCAGCTGTGGTTTACATAAATGCATAGGCCTCCGCCCTGGGTTTTACCAGAGGCTACTGTTGTCTTGCCGATAGAGTGTATAACCCGCCAGCTGTTGTTTACATAAATGCATAGGCCTCCGCCCCGGGTTTTACCAGAGGCTACTGTTGTCTTGCCGATAGAGTGTATAACCCGCCAGCTGTGGTTTACATAAATGCATAGGCCTCCGCCCCGGGTTTTACCAGAGGCTACTGTTGTCTTTCCGATAGAGTGTATAACACGCCAGCTGTTGTTTACATAAATGCATAGGCCTCCGCCCCGGGTTTTACCAGAGGCTACTGTTGTCTTGCTGATAGAGTGTATAACCCGCCAGCTGTTGTTTACATAAATGCATAGGCCTCAGCCCCGGGTTTTACCAGAGGCTACTGTTGTCTTGCCGATAGAGTATTTAACCCGCCAGCTGTATGTTCTTAGCGTCGTCATTCAGCCACGACTCGGTGAAACATAAGATGTTACAGTTGGTAGGATATACGTGCTTTCAGTTCGTCCCATTTTATTTCCCAGCGATTGAACGTCAGCTAGCAGAACAGAAGGCAAGGGCAAATTAGCCACTCGTCGCCTGATCCTCGCTAGGCACCCTGATCTTTTGCCTCAAAATCTCTGTTTCCTTCTCCAGTAAATCATGGGGATCGGGTCCTGGTCGGGTGTCTGCAGTATATCCATTGCGTCTGACTCATTGAAGAAGAACTCCTTGTCCAATTTGAGATTAATAATAACAGTTCTGATGTCCAGAAGCTCTTTTTGGTCATAAGAGATGGTGGAAGCAACATTATGTGCAAAACAAGTTACGAACAACGCGTAAAAAACTAACAAAATAGCATGATTGGTTGAGAGCCGGTAATAAGGCAGCCCTACCCTCATTCTCCTGGTTCCAAAAAATAAATAAAAATAAGGACTTGGGTTTGTATCTTCCTGGTATCCAATAAGGAGGGGTCTTGGGTTTGTGTCTTCCTGGTATCCAATAAGGAGGGGTCTTGGGTTTGTGTCTTCCTGGTATCCAATAAGGAGGGGTCTTGGGTTTGTGTCTTCCTGGTATTGTCATGGAAATTTCCTGTATTTACCAAATCATGAGAGCAAACCACACACAAGTGAGAGATATCACAAAGTCCATCTTTAATTATATGAGCTCCATCACAACCCTGTGACTCTCAGATCAATTCAGTGTCTATAAATGAATTCTCTGAGAGTCCCTTACACATTGCAACTGAGATCCTTTATAGCAAAGACACACATAGCCAGACAGCATTGGCCATAATTTATCATTCAGCTTTGTCTCCTAAACTATGTTATTTTCCCAAACTCAGAACCATAAAACAAATCCTCATATCAACAGGCATATATCAAATCCACCCTATCTTGACAAGATCACAGAGACACATTGACTGGCACACAGACATTGTGGAGCCAAGAGATACATGCTTGACCTCTCCCCTCTCTGCGGCCCAAGTAACTTAGTCCTGACAGAGAACAGATATCTGCAACCCCGCCACAGTATTATACAAACACATTCTGATGAGAAGTAACTTACAAACATATGATGAATATAAAACATCTTACCTATGTTACCAACCAATTCTGATTATTTCCCAACAATATCCAACAAGGAGGGGTCTTGGGTTTGTATCTTCCTGATATCCAATAAGGAGGGGACTTGGGTTTGTATCTTCTTGATATCCAATAAGGAGGGGTCTTGGGTTTGTATCTTCCTGATATCCAATAAGGAGGGGACTTGGGTTTGTATCTTCCTGATATCCAATAAGGAGGGGTCTTGGGTTTGTATCTTCCTGATATCCAATAAGGAGGGGACTTGGGTTTGTATGACTTGGGTTTGTATCTTCCTGATATCCAATAAGGAGGGGACTTGGGTTTGTATCTTCCTGATATCCAATAAGGAGGGGTCTTGGGTTTGTATCTTCCTGATATCCAATAAGGAGGGGTCTTGGGTTTGTATCTTCCTGGTATCCAATAAGGAGGGGACTTGGGTTTGTATCTTCCTGGTATCCAATAAGGAGGGGTCTTGGGTTTGTGTCTTCCTGATATCCAATAAGGAGGGGACTTGGGTTTGTATCTTCCTGATATCCAATAAGGAGGGGACTTGGGTTTGTATCTTCCTGATATCCAATAAGGAGGGGTCTTGGGTTTGTATCTTCCTGATATCCAATAAGGAGGGGTCTTGGGTTTGTATCTTCCTGATATCCAATAAGGAGGGGACTTGGGTTTGTATCTTCCTGATATCCAATAAGGAGGGGACTTGGGTTTGTATGACTTGGGTTTGTATCTTCCTGATATCCAATAAGGAGGGGACTTGGGTTTGTATCTTCCTGGTATCCAATAAGGAGGGGTCTTGGGTTTGTGTCTTCCTGATATCCAATAAGGAGGGGTCTTGCAGTGGATGGAGCATCTCAGATAGAACCAAGTTCTATTTGAGCGCTTGGCTACACAGACGCTAGTTCATGTGCGCGAGTGGTGTGGGTGAAATGATTGATTGACATGTACTGAATGTGTGCATTTATTTTTGCATCGCTCATGCAACGTGGCCGGAGAGGTTTGCGTGTAACAACTTCCTGTGGAGTTGTGGAGGCAAGCTGTGGAACATTCCTTTAATGATATACACCCATTGATTCTTGTAGAATATAACTTATAAATATTTAAATGAGTTTAGTTCAACTGTCGTAACCCATCAGAACCCAAAATATAAAATTGTTTTGCTCTAATGTTTGTAAACAATGTACATTTTTATCAAACACTTTTGTAGACTTAAAACTATACATTTTGATATCATAGATGGTCAGTCCTTGCTCGGTCTATGCATTTGAGAGTGGTTACATTTCTCCAGGCCAGTTCCTCAGCTTTTTACCAAAACAGGGGCGGGGTGTCCCCTTTGTTATTGTTTTAATTAAGGACTCTAGCTTTAATGATTTATATTTTATAGGAGAATCCCTCCTTACTTCGTTTTATTAGTAGTTGGTGTGTAACTAAACCGGTCTGACATAATAAGGTGTGACCATGACATGTGAGAGAACATGTACTCACCAAAAGCAGGATCCTCCTCCTCCTTCACTATGACCTTCAGTCCTGGTACACCAGCTTCAGCTTGACCCAGGCTCTCTCCAGCATGTGACAGCTGGAGTCCACCACTAGGGGGCAGCGTGACGGTCTCTTCCGCATGCGCCTGCTTCCTGTGTCTCCTCAGACTGGAGGCAGTGAAGAAGTCCTTGTGACAGTAGGGGCAGCGGTAACCTTTTACCCCGGTGTGTGTCCTCTGGTGTGCCCTTAGGAACCCCGGCTGGGTGAAACTCTTCCTGCACTCGGAGCAGCTGTACGGTCTCTCCTCGGAGAAGCTCTGCTGGTGTCTCTTCAGGTCTCCCAGTGAGAGGAACCTTTTACCACAGTCGGGGCAGGGGTGTGATCTCTCCTTGATGTGTACCTACACCCAGGACCACATTGGAAATAAGTGTATTTAAAAGGAATATATATATATTTTTTTAACGATCAGAGTTTTTGCTTTGGACAATAAGTACTCAATCTACAAAACTTGACATGCACAATTATTATTAAAAACATGTTTTTTTGGGGGGGGGAGGGGTTGTACAATCATTAATGAATGAAAATACCCTAAATATATTGTTTGACTAAAGTGATCCTTTAGTCAAACCTGGAATCTGCATTTGGTGGAACTGCCACGTCCATTTGGTGGAACTGCCACGTCCATTTGGGATATTACAAAAATAAAGAAGTTACTGGAAACGATGAACAGTTTACTTTTCCCTCGGACATCATTGCACGCGCGCTAGAACACCATATTTTTTTGTGCGCTGCTGGACCCTCAACAACATTAGCGCCTGGGCGAACAGTCTGGGCGAACAGCCTGGGCGAACAGTCTGGGCGAACAGCCTGGGCGAACAGCCTGGGCGAACAGCCTGGGCGAACAGCCTGGGTGAACAGTCTGGGTGAACAGTCTGGGTGAACAGTCTGGGTGAACAGCCTGGGTGAACAGCCTGGGTGAACAGTCTGGGCGAACAGCCTGGGCGAACAGCCTGGGCGAACAGCCTGGGCGAACAGTCTGGGCGAACAGTCTGGGCGAACAGCCTGGGCGAACAGTCTGGGCGAACAGCCTGGGTGAACAGTCTGGGCGAACAGCCTGGGCGAACAGCCTGGGCGAACAGTCTGGGTGAACAGCCTGGGCGAACAGTGCCACTGTTTCCCCCCTTTGCGGATTTCAGCTTTAACACTTTCATTGTCCTCTGGGACTTCTTTGTACTTTTTAAAATGGTTTTAAACTGAACAACAATTTAAATCAAGAAATAGGGGATACATCCCAAATGTTCCTGTATTCTATATATAGGATCCCAGTGCGTCCCAAATGGGATCCTATTACCATTGGGCTCTGGTCAAAAGCTGTGCACTATATATATATATATATATATATTTGACCAGAGCCCAATGGTAATAGGATCCCATTTGGAATGCACTTTTGACCAGAGCCCAATGGTAATAGGATCCCATTTGGAATGCACTTTTGACCAGAGCCCAATGGTAATAGGATCCCATTTGGAATGCACTTTTGACCAGAGCCCAATGGTAATAGGATCCCATTTGGAATGCACTTTTGACCAGAGCCCAATGGTAATAGGATCCCATTTGGGATGCACACAAATCAACTGAACCTACCCTCTGGTGTGACTCCATGTAGCCCCGGGCTGAGAAGCGTTGACCACAGTCTGGACAGGAGAAGGGCTTCTCTCCCCTGTGGGTGATCAGGTGGACACGCAGCTTGTAGAAGGTAGAGAACTGCTCTCCGCACTTCTGACAGGTGTTGGAAGTGTTGTTGTGGTTCTGCTGGTGTTGGACAGGTAGTCCTCCCGGTGTAGAGGGGACGGAGCTGGGAGGAGGGGCAGGACTGTATCCTGTGGGAATGAGATAGGTTTAGGCTGCAATAGTTTGTGTCGGGGGGCTAGAGTCAGTCTTATATTTATCCGGGGTCCTGTGTGAATTTAAGTATGCTCCCTCTAATTCTCTCTCTCTCCCTCCCCTCCCGGAGGACCTGAGCCCTGGGACCATGCCTCAGGACTACTTGGCCTGATGACTCCTTGCTGTCCCCAGTCCACCTGGTCATGCTGCTGCTCCAGTTTCAACTGTTCTGCCTGCGACTATGGAACCCCAACGCTCTAAATATATGTCTCTGGGTTAGACCAGTGGCCACCAGACCTGGGTTCAAATACTATCTGAAATCTTTCAGATACTGTTAACGTTTGCTCTAGCTTGCCAGGAGCACCAGATGGGCGGGGTTTGCGTCTACTCTTATTGGTTCCATTGCGCAAGACAAGCCCAATTAATCCCAGATAAAGTATTTGGAATGACTTCAAATACACTAAACAAAAATATAAAAAACACAACATGTAAAGTTTTGGTCCCATGTTTCACGAGCTGAAATAAAATATCCCAGAAATTTCCCATAAAAAAAGCTTATTTCTCTAACAAATCCTGTTAGTGAGCATTTCTCCTTTGCCACGATAATCCATCCACCTGACAGGTGTGGCATATCAAAAAGCTGATTAAAACTTCTTATGGCTGCAGGGGCAGTATTGAGTAGCTTGGATGAAAGGTGCCCAGAGGTGCCCAGAGTAAACTGCCTGCTCCTTAGTCTCAGTTGCTAATAAATGCATATTACTATTAGTATTGGATGGAAAACACCGACGTTTCTAAAACTGTTTGAATGAGTATAACATTATACTCTGTGAGTATAACAGAACTCATATGGCAGGCAAAAACCTGAGAAGAAATCCAAACAGGATGTGAGAAATCCGAGGTTGGTCTATTTTCAACCCAGGCCCTATTGAATTCACAGTGGGATATGGATGAAGTTGCACTTCCTAGGGCTTCCACTAGATGTCAACCATCTTTGGAAACTTGAATGAGGCTTCTACTGTGTTATGGGCCTGAATAAGAGCTGAATGAGTCAGGTTACTGGCAGAGAGCCATTTCCTGGTCACGCGCATTCCACATGATATCGACCTGCGTTCCATTGCTTCTCTAGACACAAAGGAATTCTACGGTTGGAACTTTATTGAAGATTTATGATAACAAAACCCTAAAGATTGATTATATACTTAGTTTGAAATGTTTCTTCGACCTGTAATAACTTTTTGAAGTTTTTGTTATGCGGGACCTGCACGAGCGTTTAGATATGTGTACCTAACGCGCTAACAAAAGTAGCTACTTGGACATAAATAATGGACATTATCGAACAAATCAAGCATTTATTGTGGAACTAGGATTCCTGGGAGTGCATGAAGATCATCAAAGGTAAGGGAATATTTATAATGTGACTTCTGGTTTCCGTTGACTCCAAAATGGCGGAAAATTGTATTTATTTTCTGAGCGCCGTCTCAGATTATTGCATGGTTTGCTTTTTCCGTAAAGTTTTTAAAAAATCTGACACAGCGGTTGCATTAAGGAGAGGTATATCTATAATTCCATGTGTATATCATCTACATTTATTATCTACATTTATTATTTATTACTTGTATTATCATCTACATTTATGATGACTATTTCTGTTGAATCGATGTGGCTATGCAAAATCACTGGATGTTTTTGGAACTAGTGAATGTAACGCGCCAATGCAAACTCAGATGTTTTTATATAAATATTAACTTTATCAAACAAAACATACATGTATTGTGTCACCTGAAGTCCTATGAGTGTCATCTGATGAAGATCATCAAAGGTTAGTGATTAATTTTATCTCTTTGTGCTTTTTGTGACTCCTCTCTTTGGCTGGAAAAATGGCTGTTTTTCTGTGGCTTGGTGGTGACCTAACATAATCGTTTGTGGTGCTTTCGATGTAAAGCCTATTTGAAATCGGACACTGTGGTGGGATTAACAACAAGATTACCTTTAAAACAGTATAAGATGCATGTATGTTTGAGGAATTTGAATTATGAGATTTCTGTTGTTTTGAATTTGGCGCCCTGCACTTTCACTGGCTGTTGTCATATCATCCCGTTAACGGGATTGCAGCCCTAAGAGGTTTTAATTAAACAGCATGATCATTACAGAGGTGCACCTTGTGCTGGGGACAAAAGGCCACTCAAATGTACAGTTCTATCAAACAAAACAATGCCACAGCTGTCTCAAGTTTTGAAGGAGTGTGAAATTGACATGCTGACTGCAGGAATGTCCACCACATCTGTTGCCACAGAATTTAATGTAAAGTTTTAGAGAATTTGGCAGTACATCCAACCGGCCTTACAACCGAAGACCACGTGTAACCACCAGGACCTCCACATCCGGCTTCTTCACCAGCCACCCGGACAGATGATGAAACTGTGGGTTTTGCACAACCAAATAATTTCTGCATGAACTGTCAGAAACCGTCTCAGGGCAGCTAATTTGCGTGCTCGTTGTCCTCACCAGGGTCTCGACCTGACTGCTGTTCGGCGTCGAAACTGACTTCAGTGGGTAAATGCTCACCTTTGGCAACAGAGTTCCTCTGTCCAGTGTCTGTATTCTTTTGCCCATCTTAATATTTCATTTTTATTGGCCAGTCTGAGATATGGCTTTTTCCTTGCAACTCTGCTTAGAAGGCCAGCATCCCTGAGTCGCCTCTTTACTGCTGACGTTGAGACTGGTGTTTTGCGGGTACTATTTAATGAAGCTGCAACTAGACACTAGCTGTCTAGTTGCAGCTGTCGAGCTGCAAACTAGACACTCTAATGTACTTGTCCTCTTGCTCAGTTGTGCACCGGGGCCTCCCACTCCTCTTTCTATTCTGGTTAGAGCCAGTTTGCACTGTTCTGTGAAGGGAGTAGTACACAGCGTTGTATGAGATCTTCAGTTTCTTGGCAATTTCTTGCATGGATGAACCTTCATTTCTCAGAACAAGAATAGAATGACGAGTTTCAGAAGTAAGTGCTTTGTTTCTGGCCATTTTGAGCCTGTAATCAAACCCACAAATGCTGATGCTCCAGATACTCAACGAGTCTAAAGAAGGCCAGGTTTTATTGCTTCTTTAAATCAGAACAACCATTTTCAGCTGTGCTAACATAATTGCAAAAGGGATTTCTAATGATCAATTAGCCTTTTAAAATGATAAACTTGGATTAGCTAACACAACGTGCCATTGGAACACAGGAGTGATGGATGCTGATAATGGGCCTCTGTACTTGGATTAGCTAACACAACGTGCCATTGGAACACAGGAGTGATGGTTGCTGATAATGGGCCTCTGTACTTGGATTAGCTAACACAACGTGCCATTGGAACACAGGAGTGATGGTTGCTGATAATGGGCCTCTGTACTTGGATTAGCTAACACAACGTGCCATTGGAACACAGGAGTGATGGTTGCTGATAATCGGCCTCTGTACTTGGATTAGCTAACACAACGTGCCATTGGAACACAGGAGTGATGGTTGCTGATAATGGGCCTCTGTACTTGGATTAGCTAACACAACGTGCCATTGGAACACAGGAGTGATGGTTGCTGATAATGGGCCTCTGTACTTGGATTAGCTAACACAACGTGCCATTGGAACACAGGAGTGATGGTTGCTGATAATGGGCCTCTGTACTTGGATTAGCTAACACAACGTGCCATTGGAACACAGGAGTGATGGTTGCTGATAATGGGCCTCTGTACTTGGATTAGCTAACACAACGTGCCATTGGAACACAGGAGTGATGGTTGCTGATAATGGGCCTCTGTACTTGGATTAGCTAACACAACGTGCCATTGGAACACAGGAGTGATGGTTGCTGATAATGGGCCTCTGTACGCCTATGTAGATAATCCATTAAAAATCTGCCGTTTCCAGCTACAATAGTCATTTACAACATTAACAATGTCTACACTGTATTTCTGATCAATTTGATGTTATTTTAAATGGACAAAAAAAGGCGATTTTCTTTCAAAAAACAAGGACATTTCCTTGTGACCCCAAACTTTTCAATGGTCGTGGAACATTGAACATTATTCAGGATAAAAACACAAAGTCCAGAGGCTTATTTACACTGATTGTACAAAACATTAGAAACACCTTCCTAATATTGAGTTGCACTTCGCCCTTTGATCTCAGATCAGACTAAATTTGTCAGGGGGGGGCATGGACTCCACAAGGCGTCTAAAGAGTTGCACAGGGATGGCTGGCCCATGTTGACTCCAATGCTTCCCACGGTTGTGTCAAGTTGGCTGGATGTCCTTTGGGTGGTGGACAATTCTTGATACACACAGAAAACTGTTAAGTATCAAAAACCCAGCAGCGTTGCAGTTCTTGACACAAACTGGTGCATCTGGCTCCTACTACCCTGTTCAAAGGCACAAATCTTTTATCTTGCCCATTCACCCTCTGAATGGCACACATACACAATCCATGTCTCACTTGTCTCAAGGCTTAAAAATCCTTCTTTAACCCGTCTCCTCCCCTTCATCTACACTGATTGAAGAGGTTTGAACAAGCGACAGCAATAAGGATCATAGCTTTCAGCTGGATTCACCTGGTCAGTCTATGATGTTTTTTTAAATTGTTATTTAGCCTTTTATTTAACTAGGCAAGTCAGTTAAAAAAAAAATCTTATTTATAATGACGGCCTACCAGAAGGCAAAAGGCCTCCTGCGGGGATGGGGATTACACACACACATATATATATAAATGTCATGGAAAGAATTGGTGTTCTTAATGTTTTGTACACTCAGTGTATATTGTGGACCTCAAAGGGCCAGCAACTCACTTGAACATGATTTGCATAGTAGCAACACGTCTTCCTAAACCACCCGTCAGTACCTTGAGGTACTACGGCCCTTTACCAATGGGGGCCGGCCTGGGTGATTTATGGAACTTGCACAGCAGCAACATGTCTTCCTAAACCACCTGTCAGTACCTTGGGTCAGACGGACATCCTCTTGCTCTGGCAGCACATCCACTACAGCCTGAAGTTTAGAATTCTAAAATGAAGCAACAATGAGAAGTTAAAGACAGTTGAAACATACCTGTTGAAAAGTTATTGTACAGCCAGTTGTCTAGGAGTCGTGTCTCAAATAGCACCCTAATCCCTATATTGTACACTACTTTTTTTTACCAGGCACCAGGACCAATCCCTATTCCCTAAATAGTACACTACCTTTGACCAGGGCCCATAGGGCTGAGTAACTGATTATAGCCAGCTCCTGTCAAAAGTAATGCACTATATAAGGAGTAGGGTTGCCAATTGAGACACAGCCCTAGTCCTCCAATTGAGACAGTCCTAGTCCTCCAATTGAGACACAGCCCTAGTCCTCCAATTGAGACACAGCCCTAGTCCTCCAATTGAGACACAGCCCTAGTCCTCCAATTGAGACACAGCCCTAGTCCTCCAATTGAGACACAGCCCTAGTCCTCCAATTGACACAGCTCTAGTCCTCCAATTGAGACACAGCCCTAGTCCTCCAATTGAGACACAGCCCTAGTTCTTCAATTTAGACACAGCCCTAGTTCTTCAATTTAGACACAGCCCTAGTTTTCCAATTTAGACACAGCCCTAGTCCTCCAATTTAGACACAGCCCTAGTCCTCCAATTGAGACAGTCCTAGTCCTCCAATTGAGACAGCCCTAGTCCAATTTAGACACAGTCCTAGTCCTCCAATTGAGACACAGCCCTAGTCCTCCAATTGAGACACAGCCCTAGTCCGCCAATTGAGACACAGCCCTAGTCCTCCAATTGAGACACAGCCCTAGTTCTCCCCCACCTTGTTACTAGTATCGTCCTGTTGGACAAGCAGCTCCTGTTGGTGTGGCAGCACATCTTCAGCAGCTCTTAGTCTAGTCGATCCCTCAGCGTGACCCCTTCCGTGTCTCAACAAGGCTCCTGATTGGTAGAAGCTCTTTCCACAGTCAGGTGCAAGGCAGCGGTAGGACTTCTCCCCCGTGTGGCTCTTCTGGTGTATCCTAAAGGACGACTGCTGAGAGAAGCTCTTCCCGCACACGGTGCAGTGGAACGGCTTCTCTCCCGTGTGGGTCTTCATGTGTCGGACCCGGGACTGTTTTGTAGTGAAGAGTCGTCCACACACAGAGCAGGAGAAAGACTTCTTAGTGGATGATGTTGTGTTGTCGAGGTTGTTCTGTTGTACTACAGGGACATCAGACTTGCACCACACTCCTCTCTCTTCCGCTGAAGCCTTTGAGGCCAGTGTTTCACGGTGATGGAGATGATCGTGGTTTTCCAACACCATCTCCCGCTGGCTCAACAGTGAGCTCTGGTCACCATGGTTACAGTCAGCTCCAGCGTTGTGGCGAAGAGGAGACAGGTTGGACACTTGGTCTACAGACTCCTGCAGCAGAGAACAGCACAGGCTAGGCTTCACCCTTACAGGTAAACAATTTAAACAAATTCAGCACTTGGTTCAGTCTAGTCCGCTGGACCCTGAGTTAGGAACATCACTACACTGCTGTATCGTCTCCTCCCGGATACTAAAGTTAAAAAAAACTCAAATCAAGAAGTTGTTGCTGTTTTTGTTCATATTGCGAAACAACACAGTTAACGCTAGACACATAAAAGGGTGACTATGTGATTAGCTAAAAACTACATTGTTATTACAACCAACAATTCAACTGACAGCAGACACTAGTTGGCATCGGCGACAAGCCAGCAAGCTAGATACATGAAATATTTACACTCATATATATTGAAAGAAAGCGGTTCCTCCCCCATAAAGCGGTTTACTACCCCCCGACAAATGTCCTGTCACCTCATCCATGCTGTGATGTTTAAGATGGTCCACCGGGCAGGAATATCACAGGGATGACACACGGATCATCAGCAGGTGATCCGTGTCAACCAGGACAGGGCCATGGCTAACGGTAGCTAAACCTGTTCACCTGTTAGTCTTACGATGTTGCCCAGGACATAATATGACGGTGATCTCCAAAAGTCGCCGTTCAACCTAGTCCCGTGGCCGATGAACGTAAGACAAAAGCGAAATTCATAGCTGAATAGTTGTATTAGCAAACGGGAAGATAAGAAGCGACCATCGGCCAACTATAAACTTGCTAGCTTAACAGTAAAAAAGACCGAAGTAAAAGATCAATCACAAGCGGTAGTTGATTACTCTCGTCTAGATGGTCACGTCTGACGACACTGAGGCGGAAGCCGGAAGAAAAACAACAACCAGTTTGTTTCTTCTTCTTTTTTTAAAAGAGCACTACTATATACAATGGACGTGGTGGTGAGTAGATAACAATAAACTCCAATATAGCATGTAGAATGTTTCGAAGGTGGACGTATGTTTTTTTTCTGCTCAGTTCAGCGGTTTTGAACAAAGCAGCAGTTTCCTTGCCCGATGGAAGCAGTCTAATCGATACGTTTCACCATTATTATTTCCCGTTACAGAAGTGAAGTGAAATAGCTAGAATGGTGATATGCAGCGACCATGTTGGTGCTAGTAGTTTCCATAAATGAATATGTATAGAGATGCGTGTTCAGGCATGATGTAGAATAAACCAGAATCTGGGTTTACGAAGGAGTCAGTTGAATATTGCGATTATCCTTTAAGCCCAGGAAACAGCCATTCAACTTGCCATTCACAAAATTTTCAAACTTAATCATGTTAAAATATGTCCGGTACCTACCAAAGAATTGAGTTAAACTGAACAACTATATTCATTACAACTTTTCCTGGCCGGCATTTTTTTTTTTTATATATATACACACACACTAAAGAAAGTTACATGTAACCACAAAAAATGCTTTGTCTGGAAATAATCGTAGTGACAAATCCACTTCAGTTTTCTTCTCTCTCAGGAGACCAAACTCCCAGGGTCCCCTGGGCCCAAAGGTATACATGGGGACCAAGTAACGCAGACCCTGAGGGGGGTGAAGCAGGAGGACTGTGGGCCCCTAACAACACCCCTAACAATGTACATGAGTTTTGCCCATGTGAAAACAGAAGAAGAGGAGGAAGAGATATGGGGTGTGGCTCACCCAAGTACAGGTGCTCTTGCCTTCTCTCTCTTTGTGATTTGTTTATTTACAACTTGCCGTGATTTACATCTTGTGTGTTTCCTTCAGGGTTCTTCAACGTCAAGAAGGAGGAAGAGGAAGAAGCCATAATATATCCTACACAGCCTAGTGAGTACAGCATCACAGAGGAGCCATAGTATATCCTATACAGCCTAGTGGGTACAGCATCACAGAGGAGCCATAATATATCCTATACAGACTAGTGAGTACAGCATCACAGAGGAGCCATAGTATATCCTATACAGCATCACAGAGGAGCCATAGTATATCCTATACAGCATCACAGAGGAGGCATAGTATATCCTGTACAGACTAGTGAGTACAGCATCACAGAGGAGCCATAGTATATCCTATACAGCATCACAGAGGAGCCATAGTATATCCTATACAGCCTAGTGAGTACAGCATCACAGAGGAGCCATAGTATATCCTATACAGCCTAGTGAGTACAGCATCACAGAGGAGCCATAGTATATCCTATACAGACTAGTGAATACAGCATCACAGAGGAGTCATAGTATATCCTATACAGGAGCTACCATGGCGTTACTAAGCCTCTTATCTGACCTGAGATTTCTCTGTTCCCTCAGATGACAACCCAAGCCCCACTTCTGACATTACCAGCCACAGTTCTGACGACTCCAGCCCTGACAATGGCCCTAGAGCCACCCCTGACAAGAACAACCCCCGCCATAACAATGACCCCAGGTCTGGCCCTGTCAGTGGAGGGGCATCGGACAAGGACCCTGCATCCAGAGAGGAAGATGAGGAGAGGAGCCCCCAGATCTCAGCAAACCCAGGGACTAAGCCCAACAAGACCAAAGGCGGTCATCAGAGGCCGTTCCCCTGCTCTAGGTGTGGGAAGCGTTTATCCACTACTGTTAGCTTAGACAAACACCAAGTCATCCACACCCGACTGAGACCGTACCCCTGCTCCGTACCGGCCTGCGCCAAGAGGTTCTGCTCACCAGCCGAGCTGAAGAGACACACACTCACACACACAGGTTTTTATTTTTAATTTTTTTACTTTGGTTCCTTTCGAAAGTATTCAGCCTAAATTTATTTTCAAAGTTCAATCAAGTGAAAAATCAAGAGTCGGGTTCTCAACCAATCTGGTCAATAAATAGTTTTGACACAAGTTTTGTCCACTTTTTTGGGGTTGAATTGTTTAAGGTCGTTCTAATGTACCTTTTTTTAAAGGCATTCAATCATCAGACAATCAAGTTCAATATGTTTTGTGTCCTCACCCAATACAGGAGAGAGACCCTTCCCCTGTCCAGACTGTGACAAGAGCTTCACCATACTGGCTGCTTTAAAGACCCACCAGAGAACACACACAGGAGAGAGACCTTACGTCTGTGAGGTGTGTGGGAAGGTTGGTTCTTTTTATTAAATCTCTAAAGACCCACCAGAGAACACACACAGGAGAGAGACCTTACGTCTGTGAGGTGTGTGGGAAGGTTGGTTCTTTTTATTAAATCTCTAAAGACCCACCAGAGAACACACACAGGAGAGAGACCTTACGTCTGTGAGGTGTGTGGGAAGGTTGGTTCTTTTTATTCAATCTCTAAAGACCCACCAGAGAACACACACAGGAGAGAGACCTTACGTCTGTGAGGTGTGTGGGAAGGTTGGTTCTTTTTATTAAATCTCTAAAGACCCACCAGAGAACACACACAGGAGAGAGACCTTACGTCTGTGAGGTGTGTGGGAAGGTTGGTTCTTTTTATTAAATCTCTTTTACTGATGGTCATTTGATTGTTTTATTGTAAAGAGTGTTGCAAATTTAAAATACATTTTATAGTAATTTATAGGTTTTATGAACAGTGAGAGTCGGAATGTATAGGGGAGACAGATACAGAGAGAGAGAGAGGATTCGTACCCATGTCGCCAGGTGTATACGCTGAGTGTACACAACATTAGGAACACCTGCTCTTTTCATGTCATAGACTGACCAGGTGAAAGCGATGATCCCTTATTGCTGTCGCTTGTTAAATCCTCTTCAATCAGTGTAGATGAAGGGGAGGAGACGGGTTAAAGAAGCATTGTTAAGCCTCGAGACAAAATATTTAAGTGCCTTTGAACGGAGTATTGAGGTAGGTGGCAGGTAGGTGGCAGGTAGGTGGAAGGTAGTTGCCAGGTAGGTGCCAGGTAGGTGCCAGGTGCACCGTTTTGAGTGTGTTAAGATACCGCAACGCTGCTGGGTTTTTCCACGTTCAACAATTTCCTGTTGAACCACCCAAAGCACATCCAACCAACATGACACAACAGTGGGAAGCATTGGAGTCAACATGGACCAGCATCCCTGTGGAACGCTTTCCACACCTTGTAGAGGCCACGCCCCCAAGGAAGTGTGGCTGTTCTAAGGGCAACTCAATATTAGCAAGACGTTCCTAATGTTTTGTGCACTCAGTGTAAATACTCCAGACTCTGGCAAAAGAGTGTTGGGATTTTAAATGCACTTTAAATTTGATTTGATTTTTAAGGGCTTCGCCCAAACGGGGAACCTGAAATCCCACGAGCGCAGGCACACCGGAGAGAGACCGTTCTCCTGCTCCTTCTGTGGGAAGACCTTTGTAGAGTCTGGCCATCTGAAGAAGCACCAGCGTATCCATACAGGAGAGAAGCCGTACCACTGCAGCAGCTGCCCCATGAAGTTCCCTTCCTCCAGCGAGCTCAGGTAACTCAGGGCCTATAAACCGTCTGAGATGGAGTGTTGATTTAGGATCCGTTTTGTCTTTTCGATTACAATGACTGGACAGAGGGATCTGATCCTAGATCAGCTCTCCTATTGGATCTGAACAACATCACATGTACAAGGGGACCTGATCAGCTCTCCTATTGGATCTGATCTGAACAACATCACATGTACAAGGGGACCTGATCAGCTCTCCTATTGGATCTGATCTGAACAACATTACATGTACAAGGGGACCTGATCAGCTCTCCTATTGGATCTGATCTGAACAACATCACATGTACAAGGGGACCTGATCCTAGATCAGCTCTCCTATTGGATCTGATCTGAACAACATCACATGTACAAGGGGACCTGATCCTAGATCAGCTCTCCTATTGGATCTGAACAACATCACATGTACAAGGGGACCTGATCAGCTCTCCTATTGGATCTGATCTGAACAACATCACATGTACAAGGGGACCTGATCCTAGATCAGCTCTCCTATTGGATCTGATCTGAACAACATCACATGTACAAGGGGACCTGATCCTAGATCAGCTCTCCTATTGGATCTGAACAACATCACATGTACAAGGGGACCTGATCCTAGATCAGCTCTCATATTGGATCTGAACAACATCACATGTACAAGGGGACCTGATCCTAGATCAGCTCTCCTATTGGATCTGAACAACATCACATGTACAAGGGGACCTGATCCTAGATCAGCTCTCCTATTGGATCTGAACAACATCACATGTACAAGGGGACCTGATCAGCTCTCCTATTGGATCTGATCTGAACAACATCACATGTACAAGGGGACCTGATCAGCTCTCCTATTGGATCTGATCTGAACAACATCACATGTACAAGGGGACCTGATCCTAGATCAGCTCTCCTATTGGATCTGAACAACATCACATGTACAAGGGGACCTGATCCTAGATCAGCTCTCCTATTGGATCTGATCTGAACAACATCACATGTACAAGGGGACCTGATCCTAGATCAGCTCTCCTATTGGATCTGAACAACATCACATGTACAAGGGGACCTGATCCTAGATCAGCTCTCCTATTGGATCTGAACAACATCACATGTACAAGGGGACCTGATCCTAGATCAGCTCTCCTATTGGATCTGAACAACATCACATGTACAAGGGGACCTGATCAGCTCTCCTATTGGATCTGATCTGAACAGCATCACATGTACAAGGGGACCTGATCCTAGATCAGCTCTCCTACTTTGAGATGCTTTATGAGTATGGGCCCATGTGTTACTCACCTGATAACGTAATAACCACCGGACATTGTAATAATTTACTACGTTTTTATCTGGAGAAAACATTATTATTAAGTCATCTGTTTGTTTTATTACGACATCCGTTATGTCGTCATTTATTTCATTCAACTGTAGTTTCTGTTGTTATGATTCAATGTTGTCATGTCTTTTTAAATTATTTTTTTAACGGTCACAAACCAATTTCCTGTTGTGGGATATTCAAGTGATCTAGAACTACTAGTAATTAACCAGTCAATTTCCTGTTGTGGGATATTCAAGTGATCTAGAACTACTAGTAATTAACCAGTCAATGTCCCATTGTGGGATATTCAAGTGATCTAGAACTACTAGTAATTAACCAGTCAATGTCCCTTTGTGGGATATTCAAGTGAACTATAACTACTAGTAATTAACCAGTGTTCATGTATTATCTGTTGTTCCAGGGTCCATGAGAAGATCCACAGCCAGGAGAAACCTCACAGCTGTTCCTACTGTGACAAGGCATTTAAACAGCTGTCCAACCTCAAGCTCCACCAGAGAATACACTCTGACCAGAAGCCTTACGCCTGCTCCTACTGCGACAAGACCTTCCGTGCTCAGGGGACCTTAAAGGTACAATATAGTTGTGGATTTTATTTCAGTTACACAACATAATACTTGCTATTTACTGAAATTCTTATTAATTAATACAATTTATAATTGTGTATTTTTTTTACTTTGAAGGTGCACCTGAGGACTCACACAGGAGAGAGGCCTTACCCCTGCTCCGACTGTGACAAGCGGTTCATCACGTCCTCAGAGTTGAAGGTGCACCAGAGGATTCACACGGGAGAGAAGCCCTTCTACTGCTACGACTGTGGGAAGAGTTACTATCAGCTGAAGCAGCTGAAGGAACATATGAAGTTCAACCCGGACCACAGCACCACACGTAGCGGACTCAGTAACATAGAGGACGAGGACAAGCTCTACTCTACGTCACGTGATGATGTAACGATGTCTTGATTTTTGTTTTGTTTTTTTGACTAGTAACAGACATTACATTTTTTTATTTTTTTATTTTATTTAACTAGGCAAGTCAGTTAAGAACAAATTCTTATTTATAATGACGACCCACCCCGGCCAAACCTGGACGACGCTTGGACGACGCTGGGCCAATTGTGCGCCGCACTATGGGACTCCCAGTCACGGCCGGATGTGATACAGCCTGGATTCAAACCAGGGACTGTAGTGACGCCTCTTGCACTGAAATGCAGTGCCTTAGACCGCTGTGCCACTCAGAAGCCCCCTCAAATATATATATATGATAAATATATATATATATATATATATATATATATATATATATATTTATCATCCTCGGGGATGCCACATCATTGGAAAGAGAGATAGAACATTACTTTGCTAGCACTCTACTCGTTCCGTGATGACGTCACAATGTCAACATGTCTATTAGAATGTTCTGTCGTTGTACTGAGCAGACACAAGGTCAACGCTCTGTTTAAGATGTCCACAAAATGGTCATTTTGATATAAATGTTGTTGTTTTTAAAAAACATTTTTTAGGTTGTTTAGAAACTGACATTACATTGAAAGACACATTTTACTACGTTTCCATTATAGTTTTTTTGTGTGTGAAGTCATACTGTATAAACCAAAAAAAGAATGATAGCTGTTTAGTTATTGATACCATTTTATAAATGCCGACAGATAATTTGTGCGTCGACATGATGGGATCTTTTTGTGTCGGTCAAATTATTTATGCGAGAAATGGCGCTGGAAACGCCTTATGTGCAAATATTGATATTATAATACCCATCATATCGAAGTAAATTTGGAGTCACTCACGCGATGACGTGGTGTGTGGTCCTCCCCTACGACTCGTCGGGGAAAGCAAGCAGTTTATTAGGCTACAGATGAAATACGTAGAAATCATGAACTTCTCAGGGTGGTGAAAGTGCACGGTGATCTTGATGCTCCTTTCCAATAAATGTCGAGGGTCTTATTCTGGTGATATGATAATCGATGATTGATTGCCTTTTGACAAATCAAAATATTCTCGCTCTTATCCATAATCACATACTTTATTGTAGACTAACCTACCCAAACTCTCTCTGTGAGCTGCTGGATCGAGAGCACGTGCCAAAACCAGACTAGGAACATTTGCTATTTAACGCAACAGTTTTTGTGACAAAACTATCCGTAGTGTTGAAAATGCAACGGAAACACATTGAAAAAATGTATTCGGTACATGAAATCTAAAGTGGGAAAAGTACGTTCACTACGTCATCACGCACCGATTTTTTTTGTTGTTGCGACAATTCAGTTTGGCGGAAACACCACTGGTGGGAATATGCACATATTTTATGTATGCTAATTCTAGAATATTAACATGGAAATCTGTCGCCAATTGGAATGTAAACCTAGTTTATGATGGGAATTGTTTCTCTTGGACAAATCTGTTGGCAATCATGTTTGTGTAAAGGTTACCGTTAAACCATATTTGTCAATACAGTATAATTAATCAATGAAGATAAGTCATGAAACGAAACAACATCTTTCACTTTATCTGTTAAAGTGGTGTACCTAGTAACTACAGCCATGTTTTGGATGGGGGTTACACACCTCAAAACCAGTGGAGGCTGGTGGGAGGAGCTATAGGAAGACTGGGTCATTGGAATGTCTGAAATGGAACGATATCAAACAATACATATGTAAACCACGTTTTGGCTCCATTCCATGTCAATCCTTTCCAGCCATTACAACGAGCCCGTCCTCCTATAGATCCTCCACTGCTCAATAGAGTGGTTTTGCTCCGCCTCCAGTTCCAATGCCAGATCTGCTTTTGAAAGGCTTCAAAGCGGATATCAAGACGTGACAATGTGGAAAACTGTTATGCTACCAGACGTTAGCATGTGCTTTGAGCTCAGCTACAAAATAAAGACATAAATCAGATGTTTTGCTACCAGACGTTAGCATGTGCTTTGAACTCAGCGACAAAATAAAGACATAAATCAGATGTTTTGCTACCAGACGTTAGCATGTGCTTTGAGCTCAGCTACAAAATAAAGACATAAATCAGATGTTTTGCTACCAGACATTAGCATGTGCTTTGAGCTCAGCGACAAAATAAAGACATAAATCAGCTGTTATGCTACCAGACGTTAGCATGTGCTTTGAACTCAGCGACAAAATAAAGACATAAATCAGATGTTTTGCTACCAGACGTTAGCATGTGCTTTGAGCTCAGCTACAAAATAAAGACATAAATCAGATGTTTTGCTACCAGACGTTAGCATGTGCTTTGAGCTCAGCTACAAAATAAAGACATAAATCAGATGTTTTGCTACCAGACGTTAGCATGTGCTTTGAGCTCAGCTACAAAATAAAGACATAAATCAGATGTTTTGCTACCAGACGTTAGCATGTGCTTTGAGCTCAGCTACAAAATAAAGACATAAATCAGATCGGAGTGCAACAACTGACCATGTTTATTTTCATCATCCATTCATTTCAGATCCAAACCAAACATTACTCCACACACTTCATGTTATAGTGAGCACATTTTGCTGTCGGAAAAAACAAATATAGACATCACCTGTTGCACAATCCATCCAAAGAACACTTTGAGAGAACAAAAAACTAGGCTTACAAACGACATTTGTGTATGAATATAAACATCTAAAATATATAATTACAAGTCACATACTTATGTGACATTTTGATGTAATTAAAACAGTCCTTCTGACACAACAGCATTCCCTCATCCAAGAGGGAGCTTCACCAGCCGGTGTAATGTGACATTTTGATGTCCTTCTGACACAACAACATTCCCTCATCCAAGAGGGAGCTTCACCAGCCGGTGTTATGTGACATTTTGATGTCCTTCTGACACAACAGCATTCCCTCATCCAAGAGAGAGCTTTACCAGCCGGTGTAATGTGACATTTTGATGTCCTTCTGACACAACAACATTCCCTCATCCAAGAGGGAGCTTTACCAGCCGGTGTTATGTGACATTTTGATGTAATTAAAAGTCCTTCTGACACAACAGCATTCCCTCATCCAAGAGAGAGCTTCACCAGCCGGTGTTATGTGACATTTTGATGTAATTAAAACAGTCCTTCTGACACAACAACATTCCCTCATCCAAGAGGGAGCTTCACCAGGCGGTGTAATGTGACATTTTGATGTCCTTCTGACACAACAACATTCCCTCATCCAAGAGGGAGCTTCACCAGCCGGTGTTATGTGACATTTTGATGTCCTTCTGACACAACAGCATTCCCTCATCCAAGAGAGAGCTTTACCAGCCGGTGTAATGTGACATTTTGATGTCCTTCTGACACAACAACATTCCCTCATCCAAGAGGGAGCTTTACCAGCCGGTGTTATGTGACATTTTGATGTAATTAAAAGTCCTTCTGACACAACAGCATTCCCTCATCCAAGAGAGAGCTTCACCAGCCGGTGTTATGTGACATTTTGATGTAATTAAAACAGTCCTTCTGACACAACAACATTCCCTCATCCAAGAGGGAGCTTCACCAGGCGGTGTAATGTGACATTTTGATGTCCTTCTGACACAACAACATTCCCTCATCCAAGAGGGAGCTTCACCAGCCGGTGTTATGTGACATTTTGATGTCCTTCTGACACAACAGCATTCCCTCATCCAAGAGAGAGCTTTACCAGCCGGTGTAATGTGACATTTTGATGTCCTTCTGACACAACAGCATTCCCTCATCCAAGAGAGAGCTTTACCAGCCAGTGTAATGTGACATTTTGATGTCCTTCTGACACAACAGCATTCCCTCATCCAAGAGAGAGCTTTACCAGCCGGTGTAATGTGACATTTTGATGTCCTTCTGACACAACAGCATTCCCTCATCCAAGAGAGAGCTTCACCAGCCGGTGTTATGTGACATTTTGATGTAATTAAAACAGTCCTTCTGACACAACAGCATTCCCTCATCCAAGAGAGAGCTTTACCAGCCGGTGTAATGTGACATTTTGATGTCCTTCTGACACAACAGCATTCCCTCATCCAAGAGAGAGCTTTACCAGCCGGTGTAATGTGACATTTTGATGTCCTTCTGACACAACAGCATTCCCTCATCCAAGAGAGAGCTTTACCAGCCGGTGTAATGTGACATTTTGATGTCCTTCTGACACAACAGCATTCCCTCATCCAAGAGGGAGCTTTACCAGCCGGTGTTATGTGACATTTTGATGTAATTAAAAGTCCTTCTGACACAACAGCATTCCCTCATCCAAGAGAGAGCTTCACCAGCCGGTGTTATGTGACATTTTGATGTAATTAAAACAGTCCTTCTGACACAACAACATTCCCTCATCCAAGAGGGAGCTTCACCAGCCGGTGTAATGTGACATTTTGATGTCCTTCTGACACCACAACATTCCCTCATCCAAGAGGGAGCTTCACCAGCCGGTGTTATGTGACATTTTGATGTCCTTCTGACACAACAGCATTCCCTCATCCAAGAGAGAGCTTTACCAGCCGGTGTAATGTGACATTTTGATGTCCTTCTGACACAACAGCATTCCCTCATCCAAGAGAGAGCTTTACCAGCCGGTGTTATGTGACATTTTGATGTCCTTCTGACACAACAGCATTCCCTCATCCAAGAGAGAGCTTCACCAGCCGGTGTTATGTGACATTTTGATGTAATTAAAACAGTCCTTCTGACACAACAGCATTCCCTCATCCAAGAGAGAGCTTTACCAGCCGGTGTAATGTGACATTTTGATGTCCTTCTGACACAACAGCATTCCCTCATCCAAGAGAGAGCTTTACCAGCCGGTGTAATGTGACATTTTGATGTCCTTCTGACACAACAGCATTCCCTCATCCAAGAGAGAGCTTTACCAGCCGGTGTAATGTGACATTTTGATGTCCTTCTGACACAACAGCATTCCCTCATCCAAGAGGGAGCTTTACCAGCCGGTGTTATGTGACATTTTGATGTCCTTCTGACACAACAGCATTCCCTCATCCAAGAGAGAGCTTTACCAGCCGGTGTAATGTGACATTTTGATGTCCTTCTGACACAACAGCATTCCCTCATCCAAGAGGGAGCTTTACCAGCCGGTGTTATGTGACATTTTGATGTAATTAAAAGTCCTTCTGACACAACAGCATTCCCTCATCCAAGAGAGAGCTTCACCAGCCGGTGTTATGTGACATTTTGATGTAATTAAAACAGTCCTTCTGACACAACAACATTCCCTCATCCAAGAGGGAGCTTCACCAGCCGGTGTAATGTGACATTTTGATGTCCTTCTGACACCACAACATTCCCTCATCCAAGAGGGAGCTTCACCAGCCGGTGTTATGTGACATTTTGATGTCCTTCTGACACAACAGCATTCCCTCATCCAAGAGAGAGCTTTACCAGCCGGTGTAATGTGACATTTTGATGTCCTTCTGACACAACAGCATTCCCTCATCCAAGAGAGAGCTTTACCAGCCGGTGTTATGTGACATTTTGATGTCCTTCTGACACAACAGCATTCCCTCATCCAAGAGAGAGCTTCACCAGCCGGTGTTATGTGACATTTTGATGTAATTAAAACAGTCCTTCTGACACAACAGCATTCCCTCATCCAAGAGAGAGCTTTACCAGCCGGTGTAATGTGACATTTTGATGTCCTTCTGACACAACAGCATTCCCTCATCCAAGAGAGAGCTTTACCAGCCGGTGTAATGTGACATTTTGATGTCCTTCTGACACAACAGCATTCCCTCATCCAAGAGAGAGCTTTACCAGCCGGTGTAATGTGACATTTTGATGTCCTTCTGACACAACAGCATTCCCTCATCCAAGAGGGAGCTTTACCAGCCGGTGTTATGTGACATTTTGATGTAATTAAAAGTCCTTCTGACACAACAGCATTCCCTCATCCAAGAGAGAGCTTCACCAGCCAGTGTTATGTGACATTTTGATGTAATTAAAACAGTCCTTCTGACACAACAGCATTCCCTCATCCAAGAGAGAGCTTTACCAGCCGGTGTTATGTGACATTTTGATGTCCTTCTGACACAACAGCATTCCCTCATCCAAGAGAGACCATGACGTTGTGTTTCTATAATCAGGGCCCTGTGTTTTGACCTGGATTTGTACTTTTATTTCAAGCTTTTAATCAAACTGTCCCCTTCAATTGTTTTATGTCAGCTGGTCCAGCCCCGTCCTCCGGCACCACACTGAGACGGTTGCTTTCATTTGGAATCCAATTCTCATTTCTGGAAAAGGTTTCAAATAAAAGGTTAAAATCCAGGTGATGTGACCTGATCAACCTGGAGAGCTACCCTCCTTTAACCCAACCCTGTTCCTGGAGAGCTACCCTTCTATAACCCAACCCTGTTCCTGGAGAGCTACCCTCCTATAACCCAACCCTGTTCCTGGAGAGCTACCTTCCTATAAACCAACCCTGTTCCTGGAGAGCTACCCTTCTATAACCCAACCCTGTTCCTGGAGAGCTACCCTCCTGTAACCCAACCCTGTTCCTGGAGAACTATCTTCCTATAACCCAACCCTGTTCCTGGAGAGCTACCTTCCTATAACCCAACCCTGTTCCTGGAGAGCTACCCTCCTATAACCCAACCCTGTTCCTGGAGAGCTACCCTCCTTTAACCCAACCCTGTTCCTGGAGAGCTACCTTTCTATAAACCAACCCTGTTCCTGGAGAGCTACCCTCCTATAACCCAACCCTGTTCCTGGAGAGCTACCCTCCTATAACCCAACCCTGTTCCTGGAGAGCTACCCTCCTATAACCCAACCCTGTTCCTGGAGAGCTACCTTCCTATAAACCAACCCTGTTCCTGGAGAGCTACCCTTCTATAACCCAACCATGTTCCTGGAGAGCTACCCTCCTATAACCCAACCCTGTTCCTGGAGAGCTACCCTCCTTTAACCCAACCCTGTTCCTGGAGAGCTACCCTCCTATAACCCAACCCTGTTCCTGGAGAGCTACCTTCCTATAACCCAACCCTGTTCCTGGAGAGCTACCCTCCTATAACCCAACCCTGTTCCTGGAGAGCTACCCTCCTATAACCCAACCCTGTTCCTGGAGAGCTACCTTCCTATAACCCAACCCTGTTCCTGGTGAGCTACCCTCCTATAACCCTGTTCCTGGAGAGCTACCCTCCTATAACCCTGTTCCTGGAGAGCTACCCTCCTATAACCCTGTTCCTGGTGAGCTACCCTCCTGTCCCGTAGTTGTAACTACCCTCCTATAACCCTGTTCCTGGTGAGCTACCCTCCTGTCCCGTAGTTGTAACTACCCTCCTATAACCCAACCCTGTTCCTGGAGAGCTACCCTCCTATAACCCAACTCTGTTCCTGGAGAGCTACCCTCCTATAACCATGTTCCTGGTGAGCTACCCTCCTGTCCCGTAGTTGTAACTACCCTCCTATAACCCTGTTCCTGGTGAGCTACCCTCCTGTCCTGTAGTTGTAACTACCCTCCTATAACCCTGTTCCTGGTGAGCTACCCTCCTGTCCCGTAGTTGTAACTACCCTCCTATAACCCAACCCTGTTCCTGGAGAGCTACCCTCCTATAACCCAACTCTGTTCCTGGTGAGCTACCCTCCTATAACCCTGTTCCTGGTGAGCTACCCTCCTATAACCCTGTTCCTGGAGAGCTACCCTCCTGTCCCGTAGTTGTAACTACCCTCCTATAACCCAACCCTGTTCCTGGAGAGCTACCCTCCTATAACCCAACTCTGTTCCTGGTGAGCTACCATCCTATAACCCTGTTCCTGGTGAGCTACCCTCCTATACCCCTGTTCCTGGAGAGCTACCCTCCTGTCCCGTAGTTGTAACTACCCTCCTATAACCCAACCCTGTTCCTGGAGAGCTACCCTCCTATAACCCAACTCTGTTCCTGGTGAGCTACCCTCCTATAACCCTGTTCCTGGTGAGCTACCCTCCTATAACCCTGTTCCTGGTGAGCTACCCTCCTATAACCCTGTTCCTGGTGAGCTACCCTCCTATAACCCTGTTCCTGGTGAGCTACCCTCCTATAACCCTGTTCCTGGTGAGCTACCCTCCTGTAACCCTGTTCCTGGTGAGCTACCCTCCTATCCCGTAGTTGTAACTACCCTCCTGTCCCGTAGTTGTAACTACCCTCCTATAACCCTGTTCCTGGTGAGCTACCCTCCTATCCCGTAGTTGTACCTACCCTCCTGTCCCGTAGTTGTACCTACCCTCCTGTCCCGTAGTTGTACCTACCCTGCTGGATTGGGGTTGGAGTGAAACCCTCCAGCATATCCTGCATTATTCTATATGTACTTCTATGACTCCACCATCACTGCTGCTGTGTGCGGCCTGGTGTTTCTGTAGGCTCTTTAGCCAGGCAAAGCCTTTTCCACAGACAGGGCATGTGTATGGTTTCTCTCCAGTGTGGGTGCTCCGGTGGGCTTTGTGGCTGCGCAGGTCCGAGAACCTCTTCCCACAGTCGGCGCACTGGTAGGGCTTCTCTCCAGAGCGATTCTGCCGGTGAACCTTTAAACCCCACGACGTGCTGAATGATTTCTTACAGTGAGCACACTGGTATGGTTTGTCTCCTGTGTGAGCCTTCTGATGCACCTGAGACAGAAACATAGAATTACATATTAGAACTTTATTTTACAGGATCTCTTGTGTTTAAGAAACGCATCGTTCATCAAAATTGAAACAACAGGGCCGCCACGTTCAGTAGCCCGAAAGGTTGTTGAACTTTGCGGAATAGAAATGCCATGAATAGAGCCGACGTGATTCCGTATGCTACAGGTCAGAGAGGCATGTTTGTTCTAGATAGACTATTTCTATCTGAACGTTTCATGTACAATAGGTTTTCTATTGTACATGGTTATTTGGAGACACCATAGAAATGGAATGAACGAAACGGGCTAGGAACCTCCAACCCGGGCAATTGGACTGGCAAACTGAACCGTTCGTCCACCCATTATGACATCATTGACTTGGAACGGGGGAGGTGCGTTCTATTCGTTCTATTTCAATGGGAGAGACAGCTACTGACGTTCTATTTCACCCATTATGACATCATTGACTTGGAACGGGGGAGGTGCGTTCTATTCGTTCTATTTCAATGGGAGAGACAGCTACTGAGCCAAGTCTGGCAACTGCATGTCAGCGTGATTGTTTCGGTTAGATTACTTGTTAGATATTACTGCACGGTCGGAACTAGAAAGCACAAGCATTTCGCTACACTCGCATTAACATTTGCTAACCATGTGTATATGTGACAAATAAACTTTGATTTGATTTGATATCTGTGGAAACGTTTGTGGTCAATACGCACATCCTTAACAAACGTAGGTGCTGGAATAATAAAAGCCGGCCCACTGTATAGGCTTGTCAATACAGGCGGTGATGGGGAACAGACAGTAGTGTGAGAGTGATTCTATTTGACACACCTTAAGATAGGCCGCACTGGAGAAGCTCTTCCCACACTCAGAGCAGTAGTAGTAGTCCACTCCGGCCAGAACTCTCAGCGCTCTCTTCCGCCCCATCGCTGACATCACCACCCCACTACCTTCCTTCATCCCCGTCTCCGACACATCCCGGACGACGTCGGCCCCCTCCACGGCATGCAGCCGCTGGTGTGTCCGGAGCAGTCGGACCTTGGTGAAGCCCTTCCCACACGCGGAGCAGTAGTGAGGCTTCTCTCCGCTGTGGGTTCTCTGGTGCTCTTTGAGGTGCTGGAGTCTCAGGAAGCTCCGGTCGCACTGGGAACAGTGGTGCGTCCTCTCTGCTGTGTGAACCAAGCGGTGCTTTTTGAGGTAGCGGGCGGTGTCGAAGGTCTTGCCGCAGTCATGGCAGTAGTGAGACGGCTCACCGGTGGTGGTGGTGGTGTGGATTATTCTGGGCTGGTGGATTCTGCGGTGCGCGTTCAGTATCCCAGGGCTGACAAAACTCATCCCACAGTCGGGGCAGTACAGAGGGGAGTGATGGGGTTCCTGGGTTTGTTTTGGCTGTTTCTTTGGTCGCGTCTGTTGTTGTTGTTCTTCTGATACCGAGGGACTCTTCCCACTGACAGGCCACTGGTTGCAGTTTCCATCTGCGTCAAGGAAATAAAGAGTGCTGGGTTAAATCTGAAGAAACAGTGCCATGTACTAGCAAACACTCAATATTGGTCTGCGTCCCAATTGGCACCTTATTCACTTTATAGGGCAGTACTTTTGACCAAGGCATGTAGGGCTCTACAGGGAATAGGGTGCCATTTTGGGACGTACCCATTTATCTGTACATACCAGAAAAAATAAAAACCTCTATAGCTTCTTCTTCTTTTTTGACTGTAAAACCACCCTCCTCTTCTTCTTTAACTACAAGAGCTTTGTCCTTCTCTTCTTCCTCTACTTTGACCATGAAAGTGTGATCTTCCTCTTCTTCTTTAACTTGTAGAGATATATCCTCTTCCTCCTCTTCTTCTTTAACTTGTAGAGAGATATCCTCTTCCTCCTCCTCTTCTTCTTCTTCAACTTGCAGAGAAATATCCTCTTCCTCCTCTTCTTCTTTAACTTGTAGAACGCTATCCTCTTCCTCCTCTTGTTTGATGATGATGTTCAGGTCTGGAGTTTGCCAGCAGTCTACAAGTTCGAGCTTCACTAGTCTATAACTGTATTCAGGGTCCTTCGTGTTGGTATATGTGGGTGGTAGTAATCTATAAGTGTAGAGAGTATCCATGATGACGATGGGTTTAGGTTCAATGTAGCACAATATAGAGAGTTAGTTCACTGATCGCTCTTTTTTAGAGCCCGATGTAGCCAGTTTGCTCTGGGTAACCAGTATGCTCAGTTCAGCTGACATTAACCATTTGATTCTTTGAGCTTCCGCCTTACGTGACGTAACACGCTGCAATCGTAGACATGTACTATGATAATTACTACATACGTGGTGTGATAGACGACTTTCCATGAAAAATAATAAACAGGAAACAGATTCTACGAAAGGACCAAACAAGCGAACTTTGAACTGGAAGAGCATTAGCATATTGTTATTTTTTTTTTAGCTCATGAGTACGTCACCGCGCGGCTCACGTGACCAGAGTGTGAGTTTTGCCGCGTTCACAACAACTGGAAACTCACAACTAGGTAGTCGGAAAGCTCCGACATCAGTGTGTTCAAAACAACGGGGAACTCGGAAAATAAATGAGGCCCGAGGGGGGAAATGTATATGAACAACTCGAGCCTCTTTCTAGAGCTCCGACTTTCCGACCTGAAGATCACTAACGACGATATATAAATTCGTATTTTTCCGAGTTTCCAGTTGTTTTGAACGCATCATTTTCCTATAGCGAGTCTGTGGGTGTATTCATTACGCGGATTCCGCTTCAAAAGCTCTCGTCTGTTGCAAAACGTTTAGTAACGGAAACCTTTCACTCCAAACGGAAAACATTTTGCAACAAAAATAAATAAATATAGGTCCCTCCCCGTCGGCTCTGTTTGCTTCCGCGTAATGAATATACCCCTGGCAAGAAAGAAGTGAAATGAGAAGCTAGCTGTTTAGCTACCCGTCTGACTGCTCTGCAAAATGTCTACTTGTCTTATTAGCTAGCTAGCATAATCAAAACTAACTTTGAAAAAACCATCTATTCGGCAGTGATGTGATTTTCCAGCTTGGTTGCAACGGCCGTTATTCCCGAGGTAGGAAACTAAATATGACAAATGTTGTTTTTAATACCAAACGGTAGCTAACGTTAGCACAATTATGTGGGAGTTTGCCACTGGCTAGCTAACTAGTTAGCAGCTAACGTTAGATACAGTGATTTGGTCAAGAATTAGCTAACTAAAATAATGATTGTTTTTATTGAATGGCTAGCCTTATATGAGAACCTGTATGAACCTCTCTTTCCCAGGAACAGGTTTTCCGGTCGGTATAAGTTGATCTGAGGAGTTGACAAGGACGCATTTGTTGCAGTGTTCATTTGAGTAACTTCCTGTTTACTAACTCATTTAGTTAGCCAAACTGCATGTCTGTCAAAACGCCAGGTACTACTCAATTTAAGGAAGCTATAAAAGTGGGTTCCTGTTATTAGCTATAAAATACATTGTCAGAACTCAAAGCCAGTTGTTCTGTAATATTTGAACATTTTTTCGTCCCAAATGGCAACCTATTCCCTAGTATAGTGAGTGTACATATGTCGACCATGACCCATAGGGCTATGGAGGAGTGTCTATGCTATGGACCCTGGGCTCTGGTCGAAAGTAGTCGTTGTGATATTTCTTGTTTTTTCCCCCTCCTTTTGGATTGTGTGTATTGCTCAATATTACTGCACTGTTGGCGCTAGAAAGGTGTGCATTTTGCTGCACCTGCGATAACATTGAACATTTGTGTAAAGGACCAATAAACTTTGATTTGCGGGTAATACGTTGCCATTTGGGGTCTCACACAGTTCATAGTTTTGTCTCTCTCCCTCTTTCTGTTTGTCTCTCTGTCTCTCTCTCTCTCTCTGCCTCTCTCTCTCTCTCTCTCTCTCTGTCTCTCTCTCTCTCTCTCATTCAATTCAATTCAATTCAAGGGCTTTATTGGCATGGGAAACATGTGTTAACATTGCCAAAGCAAGTGAGGTAGACAACATACAAAGTGAATATATAAAGTGAAAAACAACAAAAATGAACAGTAAACATTACACATACAGAAGTTTCAAAACAGTAAAGACATTACAAATGTCATATTATATATATATATATACAGTGTTCTAACAATGTACAAATGGCTAAAGGACACAAGATCAAATAAATAAGCATAAATATGGGTTGTATTTACAATGGTGTTTGTTCTTCACTGGTTGCCCTTTTCTCGTGGCAACAGGTCACAAATCTTGCTGCTGTGATGGCACACTGTGGAATTTCACCCAGTAGATATGGGAGTTTTTCAAAATTGGATTTGTTTTCGAATTCTTTGTGGATCTGTGTAATCTGAGGGAAATATGTCTCTCTAATATGGTCATACATTGGGCAGGAGGTTAGGAAGTGCAGCTCAGTTTCCACCTCATTTTGTGGGCAGTGAGCACATAGCCTGTCTTCTCTTGAGAGCCATGTCTGCCTACGGCGGCCTTTCTCAATAGCAAGGCTATGCTCTCTCTCTCTCTGTCTCTGTCTCTCTCTCTCTGTCTCTCTGTCTCTCTGTCTCCTCTCTCTCTGTCTCTCTCTGTCTCTCTGTCTCTCTCTCTGTCTCTCTGTCTCTCTCTCTGTCTCGTCTCTGTCTCTCTCTCTCTCTGTCTCTCTGTCTCTCTCTGTCTCTCTGTCTCTCTCTCTCTGTCTCTCTGTCTCTCTCTCTCTGTCTCTCTGTTCTCTCTCTCTCTGTCTCTGTCTCTCTGTCTCTCTCTGTCTCTCTCTCTCTCTCTGTCTCTCTGTCTCTCTCTCTCTGTCTCTCTCTCTCTCTCCCTCTTTCTGTTTGTCTCTCTGTCTCTCTCTCTCTCTCTGTCTCTGTCTCTCTCTCTCTCTCTCTCTCTCTCTCTCATATTCAATTCAAGGGCTTACTGCACGGGAAACACATGTTAATATTGCCAAAGCAAATGGAGTAGATAATTAACAATAACAGTGAAACATTACACTCAGAGGTCCAAAATAATCAAGACATTTCAATATCATATTATGTAGATATACAATATATAGTTTGTAAGGAAGTACAAGTAGTTTTTTTTTTACAACCCATATTCTGTTTCTTGCTCTTTCTCTTGCGCTCTCCTCTGTCCCCCTCTTTGGTTCTCTCTCTCCTCTGTCCCCTCTCACTTTCTTTGGTTCTCTCTCCTCCAGACCCCAGATGATCCAGCAGATGGAGGGGGATGCCGCCTGCTGCCCCCGCCCCCAACCCTCTCTCCGATCTCTCCTCCCCCTAACCCCATCCTGTGACCTCGACCCCCCCTCCCTCTCCGTACCCCCGGCCCTCGGCCAGCCCCTCCCAGCGAAGACCAGTTTGGGTTGCCACTGTTGCTACGATGTCCTGGTCAACCCGACAACGTGAACTGTGGTCACAGCTTCTGCCGCCACTGCCTGGCTCTCTGGTGGGAGTCGAGTAGGAAGACTGAGTGCCCTGAATGCAGGGAGAAGTGGGAGGGCTTCCCCCAAAGTCAACATCGCTGCTGAGGTAAGGTACTACATCCTGCTAAGGTAAGGTACGAGGGGTACATGAACTTGAAGCGGTGAGCTGTGGTACTACTCTCTAGACTCAACCAGATTATACCATACTTGGGTGCCCATACCATAGGTATTGGCAATTCTATATAGACATTGGTGAACAAGCGTAGATCTCAGGAAGAGGGTTGGACTGAACGTACAGGACAGTAGATCTCCAGGAAGAGGTTTGGACTGAAAACCCACAGGACAGTAGATCTCCAGGAAGAGGGTTGGACTGAACGTACAGGACAGTAGATCTCCAGGAAGAGGTTTGGACTGAAACCCACAGGACAGTAGATCTCCAGGAAGAGGGTTGGACTGAACGTACAGGACAGTAGATCTCCAGGAAGAGGTTTGGACTGAAAACCCACAGGACAGTAGATCTCCAGGAAGAGGTTTGGACTGAAAACCCACAGGACAGTAGATCTCCAGGAAGAGGGTTGGACTGAACGTACAGGACAGTAGATCTCCAGGAAGTGGGTTGGGCTGAATGTACAGGACAGTAGATCTCCAGGAAGTGGGGTGGGCTGAATGTACAGGACAGTAGATCTCCAGGAAGAGGGTTGGACTGAACCTACAGGACAGTAGATCTCTAGGAAGAGGGTTGGGCAGACCTGGGCTACAGTCAGTGGTAGGCAGGGTATCAGCGTGGTAGATCAGTAGTAGTAGTGGGTTGGGCAGACCTGGGCTACAGTCAGTGGTAGGCAGGGTATCAGCGTGGTAGATCAGTAGTAGTAGTGGGTTGGGCAGACCTGGCCTACAGTCAGTGGTAGGCAGGGTATCAGCGTGGTAGATCAGTAGTAGTAGTGGGTTGGGCAGACCTGGGCTACAGTCAGTGGTAGGCAGGGTATCAGCTTTTTACTTTATGCTTAACTTCAACCAATGAGGCATGTCTTACCCAGCTCCAAGGCTTTATTTGATAGACTTCTTCATCCCATTACCTGATTTTTTAACCCTCTCATCCCCTCCTCTCTCCTCCTCTACCCCTCTCTCATCCCCTCCTC
>NW_022265955.1:200689-220689 GCF_002021735.2 Oncorhynchus kisutch | reverse complement strand
TGAGGACAGAGAGAGAGACTGATGTTTGAGGACAGATAGAGAGACTGATGTGTGAGGACAGAGAGAGACTGATGTTTGAGGACAGAGAGAGACTGATGTTTGAGGACAGAGAGAGAGACTGATGTGTGAGGACAGAGAGAGACTGATGTTTGAGGACAGAGAGAGAGACTGATGTGTGAGGACAGAGAGAGACTGATGTTTGAGGACAGAGAGAGACTCATGTGTGAGGACAGAGAGAGACTGATGTGTGAGGACAGAGAGAGACTGATGTTTGAGGACAGAGAGAGACTGATGTGTGAGGACAGAGAGAGACTGATGTGTGAGGACAGAGAGAGACTGATGTGTGAGGACAGAGAGAGACTGATATGTGAGGACAGAGAGAGAGACTGATATGTGAGGACAGAGAGAGACTGATGTGTGAGGACAGAGAGAGAGACTGATGTGTGAGGACAGAGAGAGAGACTGATTTGTAAGGACAGAGAGAGAGACTGATTTGTAAGGACAGCAAGAGAGACTGATGTGTAAGGACAGAGAGAGAGAGACTGATGTTTGAGGACAGAGAGAGACTGATGTGTGAGGACAGAGAGAGACTGATGTGTGAGGACAGAGATAGACTGATGTTTGAGGACAGAGAGAGACTGATGTTTGAGGACAGAGAGAGGACAGAGAGAGACTGATGTGTGAGGACAGAGATACACTGATGTTTGAGGACAGAGAGAGACTGATGTTTGAGGACAGAGAGAGGACAGAGAGAGACTGATGTGTGAGGACAGAGATATACTGATGTTTGAGGACAGAGAGAGACTGATGTTTGAGGACAGAGAGAGGACAGAGAGAGACTGATGTGTGAGGACAGAGAGAGAGACTGATGTGTAAGGACAGAGAGAGAGAGACTGATGTTTGAGGACAGAGAGAGAGACTGATGTGTGAGGACAGAGAGAGACTGACGTGTGAGGACAGAGAGAGAGACTGATGTGTGAGGACAGAGAGAGACTGATGTGTGAGGACAGAGAGAGACTGATATGTGAGGACAGAGAGAGAGACTGATGTGTGAGGACAGAGAGAGACTGATGTGTGAGGACAGAGAGAGAGACTGATGTTTGAGGACAGAGAGAGAGACTGATGTTTGAGGACAGAGAGAGAGACTGATGTGTGAGGACAGAGAGAGACTGATGTTTGAGGACAGAGAGAGAGACTGATGTTTGAGGACAGAGAGAGAGACTGATGTGTGAGGACAGAGAGAGACTGATGTTTGAGGACAGAGAGAGACTGATGTTTGAGGACAGAGAGAGAGACTGATGTGTGAGGACAGAGAGAGACTGATGTTTGAGGACAGAGAGAGAGACTGATGTGTGAGGACAGAGAGAGACAGATGTTTGAGGACAGAGAGAGACTGATGTGTGAGGACAGAGAGAGACTGATGTGTGAGGACAGAGAGAGACTGATGTTTGAGGACAGAGAGAGACTGATGTGTGAGGACAGAGAGAGACTGATGTGTGAGGACAGAGAGAGACTGATGTGTGAGGACAGAGAGAGACTGATATGTGAGGACAGAGAGAGAGACTGATATGTGAGGACAGAGAGAGACTGATGTGTGAGGACAGAGAGAGAGACTGATGTGTGAGGACAGAGAGAGAGACTGATTTGTAAGGACAGAGAGAGAGACTGATTTGTAAGGACAGCAAGAGAGACTGATGTGTAAGAACAGAGAGAGAGAGACTGATGTTTGAGGACAGAGAGAGACTGATGTGTGAGGACAGAGAGAGACTGATGTGTGAGGACAGAGATAGACTGATGTTTGAGGACAGAGAGAGACTGATGTTTGAGGACAGAGAGAGGACAGAGAGAGACTGATGTGTGAGGACAGAGAGAGAGACTGATGTGTAAGGACAGAGAGAGAGAGACTGATGTTTGAGGACAGAGAGAGAGACTGATGTGTGAGGACAGAGAGAGACTGACGTGTGAGGACAGAGAGAGAGACTGATGTGTGAGGACAGAGAGAGACTGATGTTTGAGGACAGAGAGACTGATGTTTGAGGACAGAGAGATATTGATGTTTGAGGACAGAGAGAGACTGATGTTTGAGGACAGAGAGAGGACAGAGAGAGACTGATGTGTGAGGACAGAGAGAGAGACTGATGTGTAAGGACAGAGAGAGAGAGACTGATGTTTGAGGACAGAGATAGACTGATGTTTGAGGACAGAGAGAGACTGATGTTTGAGGACAGAGAGAGACTGATGTTTGAGGACAGAGAGAGACTGATGTGTGAGGACAGAGAGAGAGACTGATGTGTAAGGACAGAGTGAGCGAAGGAGAGGGGGAGAAAGAGAGAGCAAGACTGATGTGTTTGGTAAGTGAGAGAGAGATGGGAAGAGAGGGAGGGGGAGGGAGATGAGGGAGAGAGTGGGGGGAGAGATAGGATAGAGGGGGGAGTAAGGTGATGTAGCCATGGAGACAGACTGAACTGAACTAACCCAGGTGGGAGTGGAGGGGAGGAGGGGGGGAGATACCTGGGGGAGGAGGAAGGAGTAGGAGGGAATGTTGAAGTCTCTTAAACCTTTCAGAAGCAGATAAGAAATAATCAAACACCTTTTGTTGCTGTTTAGTTGCACACACACACACACACACACACACACACACAGACACACACAGACACACACACACACACATGCACGCACGCACACACACGCGCGCACGCACACGCGCACGCACGCACGTTCTGCACTAGCATCGAATAGACCCCGTGATATGAAACTTCTCAGGGAAGTCTGAGGAAACACTGTCAGCACCGATAAATCCGCGATAATTGAGTATTTCAATAATAATTTTTCTACGGCTGGCCTTGCTTTCCACCTGGCTACCCCTACCCCTACCCCTACCCCGGTCAACAGCCCTGCACTCCTCACTGAAACTAGCCCAAGCCTCCCCCATTTCTCCTTCACCAAATCCAGATAGCTGATGTTCTGAAAGAGCTGCAAAATCTGGACCCCTACAAATCAGCCGGGCTAGACAATCTGGACCCTCTCTTCCTAAAAATTGTCCGCTGAAATTGTTGCAACCCTTATTACTAGCCTGTTCAACATCTCTTTCGTATCGTCTGAGAATCCCGAAGATTGGAAAGCTGCCGCGGTCAGGGAGACACTCTAGACCCAAACTGCTACAGACCTACATCTATCCTACCCTGCCTTTCTAAGGTCTTCAAAAGCAAAGTTAACAGATTACCGACCATTTCGAATCCCACCGTACCTTCTCTGCTATGCAATCTGGTTTCAGAGCTGGTCATGGATGCACCTCAGCCACGCTCAAGGTCCTAAACGATATCATAACCACCATCGATAAAAGACATTACTGTGCAGCCGAATTCATCGACCTGGCCAAGGCTTTCGATTCTGTCAATCATCACATTCTTCTCGACAGACTCAATAGCCTTGGCTTCTCAAATGACTTTTTTCGCCTGGTTCACCAACTACTTGTAAATCTTCGCTCCTATGGCCTATTTATTGCCTACCTCCTCATGCCTTTTGCACACACTGTATATAGACTTTCTTGTTTTCTACTGTGTCATTGACTTGTTTATTGTGGTATTGACTGTATGTTTTGTTTACTCCATGTGTAACAACTGTGTTGTTGTTTGTGTCGAACTGCTATGCTTTATCTTGGCCAGGTCACAGTTGTAAATGAGAACTTGTTGCTCAACTAGCCTACCTGGTTAAATAAAGGTGTGCTCAACTAGCCTACCTGGTTAAATAAAGGTGTGCTCAACTAGCCTACCTGGTTAAATAAAGGTGAAATAAAAATCTGATAAAAAATAAAGTCATAAAAAGGTCTGCTCTAACACAGAACAACACCCTCCCAAATGACACCCTCATCCCTACACGGCCCAGGTGCTTCATGAAAACATACGAAAAAGCATTCTAATTTCAGCTACTACAGTATCTTGGGGCGGCAGGGTAGCCTAGTGGTTAGAGTGTTAGAATAGTAACCGAAAGGTTGCTAGATCGAATCTCCGAGCTGACAAGGTAAAAATCTGTCGTTCTTCCCCTGAAAAAGGTTAGTTAACCCACTGTTCCTAGGCCGATATTGAAAATAAGAATTTGTTCTTAATTTTTTTATTTATTTTACCTTTATTTAACTAGGCAAGTCAGTTAAGAACAAATTCTTATTTTTTAAGTATTGTGTGTGTGTGCAGCACAAGGTAACTGGTTGGAGTGTTCAGTATTGTGTGTGTGTGCAGCACAAGGTAACTGGTTGGAGTGTTCAGTATTGTGTGTGTGTGTGCAGCACAAGGTAACTGGTTGGAGCGTTCAGTATTGTGTGTGTGTGCAGCACAAGGTAACTGGTTGGAGCGTTCAGTATTGTGTGTGTGTGCAGCACAAGGTAACTGGTTGGAGTGTTCAGTATTGTGTGTGTGTGCAGCACAAGGTAACTGGTTGGAGCGTTCAGTATTGTGTGTGTGTGCAGCACAAGGTAACTGGTTGGAGCGTTCAGTATTGTGTGTGTGTGCAGCACAAGGTAACTGGTTGGAGCGTTCAGTATTGTGTGTGTGTGCAGCACAAGGTAACTGGTTGGAGCGTTCAGTATTGTGTGTGTGTGCAGCACAAGGTAACTGGTTGGAGCGTTCAGTATTGTGTGTGTGTGCAGCACAAGGTAACTGGTTGGAGCGTTCAGTATTGTGTGTGTGTGCAGCACAAGGTAACTGGTTGGAGCGTTCAGTATTGTGTGTGTGTGCAGCACAAGGTAACTGGTTGGAGCGTTCAGTATTGTGTGTGTGTGCAGCACAAGGTAACTGGTTGGAGCGTTCAGTATTGTGTGTGTGTGCAGCACAAGGTAACTGGTTGGAGTGTTCAGTATTGTGTGTGTGTGCAGCACAAGGTAACTGGTTGGAGCGTTCAGTATTGTGTGTGTGTGCAGCACAAGGTAACTGGTTGGAGCGTTCAGTATTGTGTGTGTGAGCAAATGGCTCAGCTAGCAAGCTAATGTTGGACACATTTAAGCTAGCTTGAGTACACATTGTCAATCCCAATGGCTCAGCTAACAAGCTAATGTTGGGCACATTTAAGCTAGCTTGCGTACACATTGTCAATCCCAATGGCTCAGCTAGGAAGCTAATGTTGGGCACATTTAAGCTAGCTTGCGTACACATTGTCAATCCAAATGGCTCAGCTAGCAAGCTAATGTTGGACACATTTAAGCTAGCTTGAGTACACATTGTCAATCCAAATGGCTCAGCTAGGAAGCTAATGTTGGGCACATTTAAGCTAGCTTGAGTACACATTGTCAATCCCAATGGCTCAGCTAACAAGCTAATGTTGGGCACATTTAAGCTAGCTTGTTCCAAATGCTGCTTGTTGAAGTACAAAACTCCTTAGCTGGATGTCAAATAGTGGGAGTTCTTCCCCACAGAAAACGTCAACATTATGGACAGATTTATTGTTTTAGCTCCGACTCATTCAGCCTGAGGATGAAATGGGGTTCAGCAGACGATGTCACCCCGATAATATTTTGGAATGTCAGACAGAACTACTTTTAATCTCTCCCATTATGCTCTGTGAGATACGAGGCAGATCAGTGCTATCTGATATAAGAGAATGACCCTGTCGGCCATCTCTGCTTTTCATATTTTTCTCCTGGCTCTTTCCTCCTCCTCTCTCTCTCTCTCTCTCTCTCTCTCTCTCGTCACGCATCGTCACACACTCCCACTCTTTCTTCATTCATCTCTTTTACTCTCCACAATCCCCTCCTTTTCATTCTCCGTTCGTTCTACAGGAAAAGAAGAAGAACCAAGGAGAAGGAAAGATGTTTTATTGTGCTTCATGTTCATTTCCGACAGACCAAGGAGAAGACTCCGGGAATCTCAGAGATCGTTGTGATAACCACGTCTCTCTCTCTCTCTCTCTCTCCGTCGTGTCACAAGCGGAAACGCAACACAACCACAGAACACGCTGTCAGTCTAGTCTCTGATTCCCATTTACCCAGAATGCTCCTCCTCCACTTCTCCTCCTTCTTCTTCTCTTGTCAACCTTTACACAATGTTTCTACTTTTTGTCTCCCAGCGGTATCCATGGATACCAAGGGATGCTACAAAACAAAATAATTATTTAAATTTTTAAAAAAGCAACACAAAAAAGCAATCTAACCAACAAACGGATTAGTTTACTACATACATTTAGATAGCTGTTATTTAAAGAAACAACTCTGTGTGAGGCTTTAAGAAGAATCATCGTGTAGCATTTAGAAAAAAATATGGTCGAGAGAAAACCATCCAAAGATGAAGAGAGAACTTCAAAATTGTCATTTTACAAACATTTACACGCCGAGAAAATAAAAACCTAAACTGTATAAGGCTGTTTAGTTAACAGGGCTGAATGATTTAAGCACGTATAAGCAGTCAATCAATCAATCAATAAGTACATCATGATCAGATGTGTCAAAATCAATCATGATCATATCGTAAGGTATCAATATCAATCAATCATGATCATATAAGGTATCAATCAATCAGGATCATATCATAAGGTATCAATATCAATCAATCATGATCATATCATAAGGTATCAATATTAATCAATCATGATCATATCGTAATGTGTCAATATCAATCAATCATGATCATATCGTAATGTATCAATATGAATCAATCATGATCATATCGTAATGTATCAATATGAATCAATCATGATCATATCGTAATGTATCAATATCAATCAATCATGATCATATCGTAAGGTATCAATATTAATCAATCATGATCATATAAGGTATCAATCAATCGTGATCATATCATAAGGTATCAATATCAATCAATCATGATCATATCGTAAGGTATCAATATCAATTAACAATACATCATGATCAGATAATATAAGGTGTCAATATCAATCAATCAACCAATCATGATCAGATCAATATACAGTGTATCAGAGAGAAATCATGAGAGAAAAGGGAGAGAGAGAGAAACAGAGAGGAAGAGAGAGAGGAAGAGACAGAGAGAGAGAGAGAGACAGAGAGGAAGAGAGAGAGAACAGACAGAGGAAGAGAGAGAGAAACAGACAGAGGAAGAGAGAGAAACAGACAGAGAGGAAGAGAGAGAAACAGACAGAGAGGAAGAGAGAGAGAGAAACAGACAGAGAGGAAGAGAGAGAGAAACAGACAGAGGAAGAGAGAGAAACAGACAGAGGAAGAGAGAGAGAAACAGACAGAGAGGAAGAGAGAGAAACCGACAGAGAGGAAGAGAGAGAGAAACAGACAGAGGAAGAGAGAGAAACAGACAGAGAGGAAGAGAGAGAGAAACAGACAGAGGAAGAGAGAGAAACAGACAGAGAGGAAGAGAGAGAGAACAGACAGAGAGGAAGAGAGAGAGAGAAACAGACAGAGGAAGAGAGAGAAACAGACAGAGGAAGAGAGAGAAACAGACAGAGAGGAAGAGAGAGAGAAACAGACAGAGGAAGAGAGAGAGAAACAGACAGAGAGGAAGAGAGAGAAAACCGGACAGAGAGGAAGAGAGAGGAGAAACAGACAGAGGAAGAGAGAGAAACAGACAGAGAGGAAGAGAGAGAGAAACAGACAGAGAAGAGAGAGAGAAACAGACAGAGGAAGAGAAGAGAGAAACAGACAGAGGAAGAGAGAGAACAGACAGAGAGGAAGAGAGAGAGAAACAGACAGAGAGGAGAGAGAGAGAGAAACAGACAGAGGAAGAGAGAGAAACAGACAGAGGAAGAGAGAGAAACAGACAGAGAGGAAGAGAGAGAGAAACAGACAGAGGAAGAGAGAGAAACAGACAGAGGAAGAGAGAGAGAAACAGACAGAGAGGAAGAGAGAGAGAAACAGACAGAGAGGAAGAGAGAGAGAAACAGACAGAGGAAGAGAGAGAAACCGACAGAGAGGAAGAGAGAGAGAAACAGACAGAGGAAGAGAGAGAGAAACAGACAGAGAGGAAGAGAGAGAAACCGACAGAGAGGAAGAGAGAGAGAAACAGACAGAGGAAGAGAGAGAAACAGACAGAGAGGAAGAGAGAGAGAAACAGACAGAGGAAGAGAGAGAGAAACAGACAGAGGAAAGAGAGAGAAACAGACAGAGGAAGAGAGAGAAACAGACAGAGAGGAAGAGAGAGAGAAACAGACAGAGAGGAAGAGAGAGAGAGAAACAGACAGAGGAAGAGAGAGAAACAGACAGAGGAAGAGAGAGAAACAGACAGAGGAAGAGAGAGAAACAGACAGAGAGGAAGAGAGAGAGAAACAGACAGAGGAAGAGAGAGAGAAACAGACAGAGAGGAAGAGAGAGAAACCGACAGAGAGGAAGAGAGAGAGAAACAGACAGAGGAAGAGAGAGAAACAGACAGAGAGGAAGAGAGAGAGAACAGACAGAGGAAGAGAGAGAGAAACAGACAGAGGAAGAGAGAGAGAAACAGACAGAGGAAGAGAGAGAAACAGACAGAGAGGAAGAGAGAGAGAAACAGACAGAGAGGAAGAGAGAGAGAGAAACAGACAGAGGAAGAGAGAGAAACAGACAGAGGAAGAGAGAGAAACAGACAGAGGAAGAGAGAGAAACAGACAGAGAGGAAGAGAGAGAGAAACAGACAGAGGAAGAGAGAGAAACAGACAGAGGAAGAGAGAGAGAAACAGACAGAGAGGAAGAGAGAGAGAAACAGACAGAGAGGAAGAGAGAGAGAAACAGACAGAGGAAGAGAGAGAAACCGACAGAGAGGAAGAGAGAGAGAAACAGACAGAGGAAGAGAGAAACAGACAGAGAGGAAGAGAGAGAGAAACAGACAGAGAGGAAGAGAGAGAAACCGACAGAGAGGAAGAGAGAGAGAAACAGACAGAGGAAGAGAGAGAAACAGACAGAGAGGAAGAGAGAGAGAAACAGACAGAGGAAGAGAGAGAGAAACAGACAGAGGAAGAGAGAGAGAAACAGACAGAGGAAGAGAGAGAAACAGACAGAGAGGAAGAGAGAGAGAAACAGACAGAGAGGAAGAGAGAGAGAGAAACAGACAGAGGAAGAGAGAGAAACAGACAGAGGAAGAGAGAGAAACAGACAGAGGAAGAGAGAGAAACAGACAGAGAGGAAGAGAGAGAGAAACAGACAGAGGAAGAGAGAGAGAAACAGACAGAGAGGAAGAGAGAGAAACCGACAGAGAGGAAGAGAGAGAGAAACAGACAGAGGAAGAGAGAGAAACAGACAGAGAGGAAGAGAGAGAGAAACAGACAGAGGAAGAGAGAGAGAAACAGACAGAGGAAGAGAGAGAGAAACAGACAGAGGAAGAGAGAGAAACAGACAGAGAGGAAGAGAGAGAGAAACAGACAGAGAGGAAGAGAGAGAGAGAAACAGACAGAGGAAGAGAGAGAAACAGACAGAGGAAGAGAGAGAAACAGACAGAGGAAGAGAGAGAAACAGACAGAGAGGAAGAGAGAGAGAAACAGACAGAGGAAGAGAGAGAAACAGACAGAGGAAGAGAGAGAGAAACAGACAGAGAGGAAGAGAGAGAGAAACAGACAGAGAGGAAGAGAGAGAGAAACAGACAGAGAGGAAGAGAGAGAGAAACAGACAGAGGAAGAGAGAGAGAAACAGACAGAGAGGAAGAGAGAGAAACCGACAGAGAGGAAGAGAGAGAGAAACAGACAGAGGAAGAGAGAGAAACAGACAGAGAGGAAGAGAGAGAGAAACAGACAGAGGAAGAGAGAGAGAAACAGACAGAGGAAGAGAGAGAGAAACAGACAGAGGAAGAGAGAGAAACAGACAGAGAGGAAGAGAGAGAGAAACAGACAGAGAGGAAGAGAGAGAGAGAAACAGACAGAGGAAGAGAGAGAGAGAAACAGACAGAGGAAGAGAGAGAAACAGACAGAGGAAGAGAGAGAAACAGACAGAGAGACAGAGAGAAACAGACAGAGAGACAGAGAGGAGGAGAGAGAGAGACAGAGAGAGAATTACAAAACGGTATCTGTCAGCAGTATCAGCTGCCGTTTACTTTTAATGATGTAAAGAAGTACATTCATCTCCTGTAGTAGGTCTGTAGATATGGATATGGCACCCTGTTCCCTATATAGTGCACGTGATTCCACTTCCTGTGTCCTAGTATCCATGGAAACCAAGAGCTGTATCCGTGGAAACCGAGGGCTGCTACAAAAATGGTTAAAAAAAATAAAAGAAGTAAATAAATAAAAAGCAGCAGCCAAAAGCAACAAATGAAAAGGTTGTTGTGACTATATATAGGAAACAGGCTGTCAGCTGAGACCCAGCCAGGGTATATGGGGACAGACTGGGCTAGAAGGACGTCTGGGAACTGTTGCTACCACAGCACTTTGGTCATAGAACGGATTGGGTTGAGGTACGGGGAGATTCGATGACAGTCGGCCGGTCGGTCCTTTTTGTGCCGTTTCAGTTGTGGCAAACTAAAACTCAACTGAGGACTGGGACTGGGAGGGAGGAACTACAGGGATTTGGGGGAGGGACAAGGAAGGGACAGAGGAATTGTGGGTAAAAAATGAATAAATAAATCTGGGAGTTGTAGGCTACAGTGTTTTCAGGGAGGGTGTTTTTAGAGTTACGAGACGTTTTCTGATTTTGAACAGTGCAGTAATCATCCTTGTTAGAGACATTCATTAGAGATTGGTAGGATTTCAAAATCAAAAACGTACTGCAGGTCAGTTTGGAGCTGGTCTCTCAAAGTCTCAAAGAAGGTTTTCAAATCCCCTCGGTAGAAACACACTAACTAGCTAACTAACTAACTAACTAACAAGACATATTTTTATGCAAATATAGAGTTTTTTCTCTTTCTTCTGAACAAGATCACCCCCCCCTCTTCATGTAATTTCACAATAAAAGTCCCCTCTGTAATACATCAAGGAACGTTTCAGAATAAGAGTCTGTTAGTAGAGGAAAATAGTGTTCCTTAAGGAAGAGAGAAAGAGTCCTCTGGTAAAAAAAAAAAGAAGAGATCACAAATGTCTGTCTTCGTCGAGGTTGTTCAGAGGCGGACATTTTATAATGAGGTTGTGCGACGGCCATTTTGAGGTTCTTCTTTCTCGAAAAGTCACAACAATAGTCACTGTCACAGGACGTTGCCATGCGATATTCAAATTATAGTACTGATAATATCAATAACAATAATAATAGTAAGAATCACATCTTATTCTAACTTGTTTTAATATGTATGAAAAGAACGACGAGGAGAAGTTTATACAGTGTTTCAACGGTTCTCCTCGGTGCTGTGTCCCAAATCACACTGTATTCCCTATACAGTGTACTGCTTTATAGGGAAGAAGGTGCTATTTGCGACCCTTGTTGATTTGGCACATACACTGTAGCGTCCTCACACTCGTGAGACTACCCATATAATATCATGTGTTTGTTGTCTTTTTTGTGTTCATCCAAAAACCTAGTTTTAGTAGAAACAGCTACAGAGAAGTCTGGGAGAAATAGTCATATCTCAGGATCTTCTGGTAAAAAATGATTTTGAATCAAGTTCTTCATTTGTCGTTTTTAAAATAGTTTTAATTTCATTTTGGTCCATGTTTTTAAAAGCAGAGAGGTGTGTGTGTGTGTGTCTGTGTGTGTGTGTGTGTGTGTGTGTCTGTGTGTGTGTGTGTGTGTGTGTGTGTGTGTGTCTGTGTGTCTGTGTGTGTGTGTGTGTGTGTGTGTGTGTGTGTGTGTGTGTGGATGTGTGTGTGTGTGTGTGTGTCTGTGTGTGTGTCTGTGTGTGTGTGTGTGTGTGTGTGTGTGTGGATGTGTGTGTGTGTGTGTCTGTGTGTGTGTGTGTGGATGTGTGTGTGTGTGTGTGTGTGTGTGTGTGTGTGTGTGTGTGTGTGTGTGTGTGTGTGTGTGTGTGTGTGTGTGTGTGTGTGTGTGTGTGTGTGTGGATGCGGAATCTGTAACGCTTCATCTTTCCAGGTGGAATAGAGAGCCCTTAGTCTCCGTACGACCTCCGTCCTCCTTCATGCCCAACTAAGTAGCGACAGGGCCTCGTCACATCACACGACACCAGCCCCTTCACGACTTCTGCTGTGCCGAGACACCTTTCCAATAGTCTAGTATGTCGTGCAGATCCTCGTCCTTGGCGACCTGTAAACTCCTCCGCAGTGCGTGTCCCGCCGCCATGTATTCCTCCTCGTAGTCCTCGTCTCTGTTTCTCTTCCGGTGGAGTTTGAACCTCTCCCAGATGCCGAGCGACGGGGTGCAGGAGTACTCAGGACTGGACTCGTAGCTCAGATTGTGGTACTGCGGGGACAGCTGGGCGTAGGCTGGAGGAGATCAGATATTAGAACAACACTTTATTCATCCCAGAGGGGAAATTGGTTTGTCAAACTCAGTATATACACACAACCAATTAATCAACCAACCAATCGACCGACCGCCCGACCGCCCGACAGACCAACCGACCGACCAACCAACCAATTAACCGATCATCCAACCAATCAACCAACCAATCAACCAACCAATCAACCAACCGACCAACCAACCGACCAATCAACCAACCAATTGACCAATCATCCTACCAACCAACCAACCGACCAATCAACCAACCAATCAACCAACCAACCGACCAATCAACCAACCAATTGACCAATCATCCTACCAACCAACCAACCGACCAATCAACCAACCATTTGACCGATCATCCAACCAACCAACCAATCAACCAGTCAGTGTTACCTAGCTCTCTGGGGTGCCTCCCCAGGGTGAGGGGATCCAGGATGGAAGAGGGTTTCCTGCTACTCAGCTCCTCTAGCTCCTCAGAGTCAGGGAGGGGGCGCTGGGGGCCCGGGTACGAGTGGCGCTGCTCCTTGTACTGTCGGACCTTAAAATAAATATAAACATAATAATACCTCATATCATAATACTACTATGTAGTTATCATATCACTATACTATATTAATACTACTGTAATACTACTATGTAGTTATCCTATCACTATACTATATTAATACTACTGTAATACTACTATGTAGTTATCATATCACTATACTATATTAATACTACTATGTAGTTATCCTATCACTATACTATATTAATACTACTGTAATACTACTATGTAGTTATCATATCACTATACTATATTAATACTACTATGTAGTTATCATATCACTATACTATATTAATACTACTGTGTAGTTATCCTATCACTATACTATATTAATACTACTGTAATACTAATATGTAGTTATCCTATCACTATACTATATTAATACTACTGTAATACTACTATGTAGTTATCCTATCACTATACTATATTAATACTACTGTAATACTACTATGTAGTTATCCTATCACTATACTATATTAATACTATTATGTAGTTATCCTACCACTATACTATATTAATACTACTGTGTAGGTATCCTATCACTATACTATATTAATACTACTGTAATACCACTATGTAGTTATCCTATCACTATACTATATTAATACTACTGTAATTCCACTATGTAGTTATCCTATCACTATACTATATTAATACTACTGCAATTCCACTATGTAGTTATCCTATCACTATACTATATTAATACTACTATAATACCACTATGTAGTTATCATATCACTATACTATATTAATACTACTGCAATACTACTATGTAGTTATCCTATCACTATACTATATTAATACTACTGTAATACCACTATGTAGTTATCCTATCACTATACTATATTAATACTACTGCAATACTACTATGTAGTTATCCTATCACTATACTATATTAATACTACTGCAATTCCACTATGTAGTGATCCTATCACTATACTATATTAATACTACTGCAATTCCACTATGTAGTTATCCTATCACTATACTATATTAATACTACTGCAATTCCACTATGTAGTTATCCTATCACTATACTATATTAATACTACTGTAATACTACTATGTAGTTATCCTATCACTATACTATATTAATACTACTGCAATACTACTATGTAGTTATCATATCACTATACTATATTAATACTACTGCAATTCCACTATGTAGTGATCCTATCACTATACTATATTAATACTACTGCAATTCCACTATGTAGTTATCCTATCACTATACTATATTAATACTACTGTAATACTGCTATGTAGTTATCCTATCACTATACTAGATTAATACTACTATGTAGTTATCCTATCACTATACTATATTAATACTATATGTAGTTATCCTATCACTATACTATATTAATACTACTATGTAGTTATCCTATCACTATACTATATTAATACTACTATGTAGTTATCCTATCACTATACTATATTAATACTATTATGTAGTTATCCTATCACTATACTAGATTAGTACTATTATGTAGTTATCCTATCACTATACTATATTAATACTACTATGTGGTTATCATATCACTATACTATATTAATACTACTATGTAGTTATCCTATCACTATACTATATTAATACTACTATGTAGTTATCCTATCACTATACTATATTAATGCTACTATGTAGTTATCCTATCACTACGCTATATTAATACTACTGTAATACTACTATGTAGTTATCATATCACCATACTACATTAATACCACTATGTAGTTATCCTATCACTATACTAGATTAATACTACTGCAATTCCACTATGTAGTTATCCTATCACTACGCTATATTAATACTACTGTAATACTACTATGTAGTGATCCTATCACCATACTATATTAATGCTACTATGTAGTTATCCTATCACTATACTAGATTAATACGACTGTAAAGCTACTATGTAGGTATCCTATCACTATACTAGATTAATACCACTATGTAGTTATCCTATCACTATACTATATTAATACTACTGCAATTCCACTATGTAGTTATCCTATCACTATACTATATTAATACTACTGCAATTCCACTATGTAGTTATCCTATCACTATACTATATTAATACTACTGCAATTCCACTATGTAGTTATCCTATCACTATACTATATTAATACTACTGCAATTCCACTATGTAGTTATCCTATCACTATACTATATTAATACTACTGCAATTCCACTATGTAGTTATCCTATCACTATACTATATTAACACTACTGCAATTCCACTATGTAGTTATCCTATCACTATACTATATTAATACTACTGCAATTCCACTATGTAGTTATCCTATCACTATACTATATTAATACTACTATGTAGTTATCCTATCACTATACTATATTAATACTACTATGTAGTTATCCTATCACTATACTATATTAATACTACTGCAATTCCACTATGTAGTTATCCTATCACTATACTATATTAATACTACTGTAATACCACTATGTAGTTATCCTATCACTATACTATATTAATACTACTGCGATTCCACTATGTAGTTATCCTATCACTATACTATATTAATACTACTGTAATTCCACTATGTAGTTATCCTATCACTATACTATATTAATACTACTGCAATTCCACTATGTAGTTATCCTATCACTATACTATATTAATACTACTGCAATTCCACTATGTAGTTATCCTATCACTATGCTATATTAATACTACTATGTAGTTATCCTATCACTATACTATATTAATACTACTATGTAGTTATCCTATCACTATACTATATTAATACTACTGCAATTCCACTATGTAGTTATCCTATCACTATACTATATTAATACTACTGTAATACCACTATGTAGTTATCCTATCACTATACTATATTAATACTACTGCGATTCCACTATGTAGTGATCCTATCACTATACTATATTAATACTACTATGTAGTTATCCTATCACTACGCTATATTAATGCTACTATGTAGTTATCCTATCACTATACTACTGTAATTCCACTATGTAGTTATCCTATCACTATACTATATTAATACTACTGCAATTCCACTATGTAGTTATCCTATCACTATACTATATTAATACTACTGTAATACCACTATGTAGTTATCCTATCACTATACTATATTAATACTACTGCGATTCCACTATGTAGTGATCCTATCACTATACTATATTAATACTACTGCAATTCCACTATGTAGTTATCCTATCACTATACTATATTAATACTACTATGTAGTTATCCCAACTCTATAGAATTTTAATTTTTTGTTTTTAGCCAAAAAAGCAAGAAAAAAAATATATAGAAGGTTAGTACACACACACTCGTTCATACGCACACACACACACACACACACACACACACACACCACACACACACACACACACACACACACGCACACACGCACACTCGCACACTCGCACACAAACGCACACACACACTCGTTCATACGCACACACACACACACACACACACACACACACACACACACACACACACACACACACACACACACACACACACACACGCACACTCGCACACAAACGCACACACACACTCGTTCATACGCACACACACACACACACACACACACTCGTTCATACGCACACACACACACTCGCACACAAACGCACACACACACACTCGTTCATACACACACACACTCGTTCATACACACACACACACACACACACACACAGTCCAGTACCTTCTGGGCCTCTGCCCGTAAGATGGCAGCGGCGGGCGTCACGGCGGTGTCTCCGCTGGTTCCGGTCGGCGAGGTCTTCTCCATGTACTTGGTGTCAGAGGTTCCCCGGTGCGGCCCGTCGGAGCGGGAGGGTGCGCGGGGAGCGGACGGATCCGCTGGACGAGGTCGAAGGTCGTTTGGATGGAGCCTCCATACTGTGGTGTCTCTGGAGAGGGTGGTGGTAACCTCCTTCAATCATAATAACAATTCATATGAATCATTTGGTACATTATTATAATGATCTCAAAGAGCATAGGAAAAAGTCATAATAATGAGTTATAACATTTAATGAGTTATAACATTTAATGAGTTATAACATTTAATGAGTTATAACATTGAATGAGTTATAACATTTAATGAGTTATAACATTTAGTAACATTTAATGAGTTATAACATTTAATGAGTTATAACATTTAATGAGTTATAACATTTAGTAACATTTAATGAGTTATAACATTTAATGAGTTATAACATTTAATGAATTATAACATTTAATGAGTTATAACATTTAATGAGTTATAACATTAATAACATTTAATGAGTTATAACATTTAATGAATTATAACATTTAATGAGTTATAACATTTAATGAGTTATAACATTTAATGAGTTATAACATTTAATGAGTTATAACATTTAATAACATTTAATGAGTTATAACATTTAATGAGTTATAACATTTAATGAGTTATAACATTTAATGAGTTATAACATTTAATGAGTTATAACATTTAATGAGTTATAACATTTAATAACATTTAATGAGTTATAACGTTTAATGAGTTATAACATTTAATGAGTTATAACATTCAATGAGTTATAACATTTAATAACATTTAATGAGTTATAACATTTAATGAGTTATAACATTTAATAACATTGAATGAGTTATAACATTTAATGAGTTATAAACATTTAATAACATTGAAACGAGTTATAACATTGAATGAGTTATAACGTTTAATGAGTTATAACATTTAATGAGTTATAACATTTAATGAGTTCTAACATTTAATGAGTTCTAACATTTACAATAATTTGATATAACAGGTGCTTTTGACATTGAGGCTGGTGGTAGATCACTGCCTCCTTCAAATCAAAGTTAATCGTTTTTTCCCCAAGTTTTTTATTAATTTTTTAGATAGAGTGAAGAGTCCGACCGACTAACCAATCAACAGACAGATAGACAGATAGGGCGGCGCACATTTGGCCCAGCGTCATCCGGGATTGGCCGGGGGTAAGCCGTCATTGTTAATAAGAATTTGTTTCTTAACTGACTTGCCCAGTTAAATAAAGGTTAAATAAAAAAATTTAAAAGATTTGGACAGACGGACGGACAGGTGTGTGTAATGACAGTACCTTTATACTGCGGTGACAGGAACCCTGACTGTCTCTGTGGCTGGTCTGAGATCAGCTCTAGTTGGGGTTCAGCGGTCGACACAGAGCCTGACTTGACCCCCTGGAACGACGTTGACTCAGACTTCAGGACGTCAATACAGTTGTTGATGATCTGGTTCACCTTGTCCACCTCTGAGGCGATGGTGGAGATCTCTGCTACTGAACCCTGAGGAGTAGGGGAGGAGGGGAGGAGGAGGAGGAGAGGAGAGGAGGAGGAGGAGGAGGAGAGGAGGAGGAGAGGAGGATGAGGAGGAGGAGAAGGAGATGAGGAGGAGAGGAGGAGGAGAGGAGGATGAGGAGGAGAGGAGAAAGGAATGAGAATGAGGAGGAGGAGAAGGAGGATGAGGAGGAGAGGAGGAGATGAGGAGGAGAGGAGAGGAGGGGGAGGGGAGAGGAGGGGAGGAGGAGATGAAGGAGGAGAGGAGAGGAGGGGAGAGGAGGGGAGGAGGAGGAGAGGAGAGGAGGAGGGGAGGAGAAGATTGAAGAGGAGGAGGAGGAGAGAGGAGGAGAGGAAGGAGGAGGACGAGAATGAGGAGGAGGAGAGGAGGATGAGGAGAGGAGGAGGAGGAAGAATACTTTATTAATCCTCAGGAGATTGGATTCTGCTGTATTCTCCTCCAATACACACACTAGGTTGTAGAGACTGGAGCAGTGCAACCACAGTGCAGCCACAGTGCAACCACAGTTCAACCACAGTTCAGCCACAGTGCAACCACAGTGCAGCCACAGTGCAACCACAGTGCAGCCACAGTTCAGCCACAGTGCAACCACAGTGCAGCCACAGTGCAACCACAGTTCAGCCACAGTGCAACCACAGTTCAGCCACAGTGCAACCACAGTGCAACCACAGTGCAACCACAGTGCAGCCACAGTGCAACCACAGTTCAGCCACAGTGCAACCACAGTGCAACCACAGTGCAGCCACAGTTCAGCCACAAGTGCAACCACAGTGCAGCCACAGTTCAGCCACAGTGCAGCCACAGTTCCCATGCAGACACAGTGCAACCACAGTTCAGCCACAGTGCAACCACAGTGCAGCCACAGTTCAGCCACAGTGCAGCCACAGTTCAGCCACAGTGCAGACACAGTACAACCACAGTTCAGCCACAGTTCAACCACAGTTCAGCCACAGTTCAGCCACAGTTCAGCCACAGTGCAGCCACAGTGCAGCCACAGTGCAGCCACAGTTCAACCACAGTGCAGCCACAGTGCAGCCACAGTGCAGCCACAGTTCAACCACAGTTCAACCACAGTTCAGCCACAGTGCAACCACAGTGCAACCACAGTTCAGCCACAGTTCAACCACAGTGCAGCCACAGTGCAGCCACAGTGCAGCCACAGTGCAGCCACAGTGCAGCCACAGTTCAACCACAGTGCAGCCACAGTTCAACCACAGTGCAACCACAGTTCAGCCACAGTTCAGCCACAGTGCAACCACAGTTCAGCCACAGTTCAGCCACAGTGCAGCCACAGTTCAGCACAGCGTCAAATGATCAGGTTACCTGAGGGTTGTCTTGTGGAGAGAGACTACATTCCCTCTTCTCCCCGCTCATCTGTTCCCTCTCTCGTTCCCTCTCTCTCTCCCGCTCTCGTTCCCTCTCCTCTCTCCCTCCGGTCCGGCAGGTCTCCCGCAGTTCCTCGCACTTCGATATAGTTCCCTTTCGCTGCCTTTGGAGTGTCAATGATCTCCTGGAGATTGTACTGGTCCATCTCACAGGTCCCACCCTGGGGAAGGTAGGGCCATCCGCGTGAGACTCTCTCCCAGCCGAGAGCATCTGTTTCTGGATAGCTGAGAAATGGACCCCCCCCCTCCTGTTCCTCCACCACCCTCCAGGTCAGCTCCGTATTTCAGCTCCATCAGGCTCTTCTGTATTCTTTTCAAATCTTCTTGTTCTTCTCGTTCGCTGCCTCTTCTTCCTCAGGCAGTGGAAACACGAACCTAGAAGAAGAATATTTCATGAAACCATTTTTTTGAGATCCAATTTGATCATTAAATCATTTTCTCTCGTTCCAATTTTTTTCACATTTAATCATTGTGTTTGCCTCTGAACTCT
>NW_022265955.1:192500-200589 GCF_002021735.2 Oncorhynchus kisutch | reverse complement strand
GAGAGCAACTTACATGACATTACATTAGAATATAAACTGCATAGGGTACTATATGGTGCCATTTAGTATGCAGACACTGTCTTATTGCTCTCCCTCTCACACACACACACACACACACACACACACACACACGCACGCACGCACGCACGCACACGCGCACGCGCACGCACGCACGCACGCACGCACGCACGCACGCACGCACGCACGCACACACACACACACACACACACACACCACACACACACGCTGGTAGGGATGATTGAAACTATGTCCTACCCGTGTGGGCTTTCAGGTTGTTGAGTTCAAACTCTTCCTTGTGGTTCTTCAGGTTCTTTATGTCAGTGAAGAAGCTGTTGTTGTAGAGAACCAGGATGTACATCTTACTGAAGGGGTGAGGGATCTGGACCGAGATCACTGCTGAGGTGTGGGAGATCTAGAGAGGGACAGAGAGTAGGGAGTAGTGATCACTGCCGAGGTGTGGGAGATCTAGAGAGGGACAGAGAGTAGGGAGTAGTGATCACTGCTGAGGTGTGGGAGATCTAGAGAGGGACAGAGAGTAGGGAGAAAGAGAGAGAGATGAGAGAGAGATACGAGTGAGTAGAGAGAGAGAGTAGGGGGAGAGAGAGAGAGAGAGAGAGAGAGAGAGAGAGAGAGAGTCAGGAGAGGAGATGAGAGAGAGAAGTGAAATGCCAGTAGCTCAGCCCCAAATGTCTCCTCTCATCTGAAATTAGAAAGATGTGAACACCTGCAAAATCGTGATCTCACCAAAAGATCATCAAATCGGATCTCACCAAAAGATCATCAAATCATGATCTCACCAAAAGATCATCAAATTGTTGATCTCACCAAAAGATCATCAAATCGTGATCTCACCAAAGATCATCAAATCGTGATCTCACCAAAAGATCATCAAATCGTGGGGGGGGGGGGGGTCAGTGTGTCAGACTGGCCTCTGACTGGACTCCAACCATCACGCGGTGATCGCCCTCTTGGACAACGTTCCAAAAGGTCAAGACCCAAAAGGCACCGATTGGATGGCTCCATCCGGAACTTCAAGCTAGCTGTGGATTGGCTTAAGGCACATTCTGAACTCTGTAACACACAAACACAACCCTTCGAGCCCGTAGGAACAGCTTCCCCTGGGGGCTCACCTGTTTCACCTTCATACTAGGCTTGTTGTTCAGATCAGGGTAGGTGGGGCTGATGCTGATTGGGTCCTCCGGAGACATTCCAGAAGGGCAGTCGTCCAATCCGCAGGGAGAGTACGGTGGGAGGGTCGTAAAATCGGACTGAACAATGATGTTGGGAAAAGAGTTGCTACCGTCGTCGGTACACACCTAAAACAACAATAATCATCATCATCATAATCCTAAAAATAACCAGAACAATAATCATACAAATATTGTTATAAAAGTCATCATAAAATCACAACAATAACAATAATTAATTTGTATAGCTCATTTCCCACGCTCAATAAAAGTAATCATAAAATCATAACAATAACAATAATTAATTTGTATAGCTCATTTCCCACGCTCAATAAAAGTCATCATAAAATCATAACAATAACAATAATTAATTTGTATAGCTCATTTCCCACGCTCAATGAATGTAGAATGTAACACGATGTAATGTGTTCTAACTGTTGATAAACGATATACCGTTACTATGACAACCTACTATGATGGCCTACGCTGTCATGGCAACATACCTTGAAAACATGATTGCTGACAAGCAAAACATTTTGGGACAACATCAACAACGGACAAATGAAACAAATACCAAAAGATAGTTCATTTTAGGGTGGGATTTTTTTTAAACGATAATAATCATGATATGTTTTAGTCGACACACCATATTGAGCATGTGGTAGAGCGTTGCGTGTCGCAGGCATCCTGGGGTTCTGACTGAGGAGGGCTGTAGCCTGAAAACCCGGCCGGAGTTACTCACACACCATCTCTCGTTGGTCCTGGTCGGGAACACGGTCATCAGTGTTGGGTCAAGACACGTTCAAGGCAGTCAATGTAGGAAGTCATTTTAATTTACATTAAAAAAATATAAATAAAATAGGAACACTTTTGAAATAAATAGCTTCTACTTTTCAGTTTATTGACAAGTCATTGAAATAGATTGAATATTCCATTTTGCTTCAACTTGTGCTTTTTTTACCTGTTGGGGAAGACCAACTTGTGCTTTTTACCTGTTGGGGAAGACCAACTTGTGCTTTTTTACCTGTTGGGGAAGACCAAACTTGTTCTTTTTACCTGTTGGGGAAGACCAAACTTGTGCTTTTTTACCTGTTGGGGAAGACCAACTTGTTCTTTTTTACCTGTTGGGGAAGACCAACTTGTGCTTTTTACCCTGTTGGGGAAGACCAACTTGTGCTTTTTTACCTGTTGGGGAAGACCAACTTGTTCTTTTTACCTGTTGGGGAAGACTGCCAACCAGCGTAGATAGAAACCCCAACAGCTCACAGGAGCAGTTGACGGATTGGTTGTAGAGTTCACACGTCGTTAATATACCGAGCCCCGTAAACAAGCCTCCGTCCAGCACCTGGATCCTGTTCATGGGAGAGGTCAATATTCTCTATGTTAGGGCCACTCCTCAAAGGTGTTGGGGGTGACTGCCTCGATCAAGTTGGCCTGTAGGTAGAGATACTGCAGCTTCCCCAGCCCTCTGAGGATTCCCTCTGTTAGGTTCCTCAGACGGTTAAACCCCAACTGCAGCACCTGGTAGGAAAGATAAGGTAAGAAGAGGGTAAGGTAAGAGAGGGTAAGGTAGGAAAGGTAAGGTAAGGTAAGAGAGGGTAAGGTAGGAGAGGGTAAGGTAGGGTAAGAGAGGGTAAGGTAGGGTAAGAGAGGGTAAGGTAGGAGAGGGTAAGGTAGGAAAGGTTAAGGTAGGAAAGGGGTAAGGTAAGAGAGGGTAAGGTAGGAGAGGTGTAAGGTAGGAAAGGGTAAGGTAGGAAAAGGGTAGGTAAGAGAGGGTAAGGTAGGAGAGGGTAAGGTATGGAAAGGGTAATGTAACGTGAGGTAAGGTACGTGAGGTAAGGTAATGTGAGGTAAGGTAAGGTAACGTGAGAAACGTGAGGTAAGGTAATGTGAGGTAAGGTAACATGAGGTAAGGTAACGTGAGGTAAGGTAACATGAGGTAAGGTAACGTGAGGTAAGGTAACATGAGGTAAGGTAACGTGAGGTAAGGTAACATGAGGAAAGGTAATGTGAGGTAAGGTAAGGGTAACGTGAGGTAGGGTGAGGTAAGTAGTAACGTGAGGTAAGGTCACATGAGGTAAGGTAACGTGAGGTAAGGTAATGTGAGGTAAGGTAGGTAACGTGAGGTAAGGTAATGTGAGGTAAGGTAAGGTAACGTGAGGTAACGTGAGGTAAGGTAACGTGAGGTAAGGTAACGTGAGGTAAGGTAACATGAGGTAAGGTAACGTGAGGTAAGGTAACATGAGGTAAGGTAACGTGAGGTAAGGTAAGGTAACGTGAGGTAACGTGAGGTAAGGTAACGTGAGGTAAGATGAGGTAACGTGAGGTAACGTGAGGTAAGGTAACGTGAGCTAAGGTAACGTGAGGTCAGGTAACGTGAGGTTAGGTAATGTGAGGTAAGGTAAGATAACGTGAGGTAAGGTAACATGAGGTAAGGTAACGTGAGGTAAGGTAACATGAGGTAAGGTAACGTGAGGTAAGGTAACATGAGGTAAGGTAACGTGAGTTAAGGTAAGGTAACATGAGGTAAGGTAACGTGAGGTAAGGTAATGTGAGGTAAACGTGAGGTAACGTGATGTAAGGTAACGTGAGGTAAGGTAACGTGAGGTAAGGTAACATGAGGTAAGTTAACGTGAGGTAAGGTAACATGAGGTAAGGTAACGTGAGGTAAGGTAACGTGAGGTAACGTGAGGTAAGGTAACGTGAGGTAAGGTAAGGTAACGTGAGGTAACGTGAGGTAAGGTAACGTGAGGTAACGTGAGGTAACGTGAGGTCAGGTAACATGAGGTTAGGTAATGTGAGGTAAGGTAAGGTAACGTGAGGTAAGGTAAGGTAACGTGAGGTAACGTGAGGTAAGGTAACGTGAGGTAACGTGAGGTAACGTGAGGTCAGGTAACGTGAGGTTAGGTAATGTGAGGTAAGGTAAGGTAACGTGAGGTAAGGTAAGGTAACTTGAGGTAAGGTAAGGTAACATGAGGTAAGGTAACGTGAGGTTAGGTAACGCGAGGTAAGGTAACGTGAGGTAAGGTAATGTGAGGTACGGTAACTTGAGGTAAGGTAAGGTAACTTGAGGTAAGGTAAGGTAACATGAGGTAAGGTAACGTGAGGTAAGGTAACGTGAGGTAAGGTAAGGTAACGTGAGGTAAGGTAAGGTAACATAAGGTAAGGTAACGTGAGGCAAGGTAAGGTAATGTGAGGTAAGGTAAGGTAATGTGAGGTAAGGAAACGTGAGGTAAGGTAAGGTAATGTGAGGTACGGTAAGGTAATGTGAGGTAAGGTAATGTGAGGTTAGGTAACGCGAGGTAAGGTAACGTGAGGTAAGGTAATGTGAGGTAAAGTAAGGTAACGCGAGGTAAGGTAACGTGAGGTAAGGTAATGTGAGGTAAGGTAAGGTAACTTGAGGTAAGGTAGGTAACGTGAGGTAAGGAACATGAGGTAAGGTAAGGGTAATGTGAGGTAAAGGTAACATAAGGTAAGGTATCGTGAGGTAAGGTAACGTGATTGAAGGTAATGTACCAATGGCACACTTCTCCCTACATAGTTCACCAGAGCCCCAGGAATCACTGTGATGTTCAGGACCAACCTGTAGGTTGAACTGGGCCGAGAAGGCTCCATCCTCCACGTACGAGATCTCATTCTTGGTGAGGTTGAGGTACGTCAGGTTCCCAAAGCGGCTGAGCGATGAGAAATGGATACTCTTGATCTTATTCTCGTTGAGCCTCAGGTCCACGATGGTGCTGTTGAAAGCAGACTTTATTTAAAGTGCATTTAAAACTGGCAATAACACACTTTACAAAACAAACTGACGAAGGTCAACAGGTTCATACAGGTCTTTCTTTTTCTCAATTTACAGTAAAACATTCACATGACAACACGTGAAACCTAACTAGAAGTAACATAGATGAACCAAGGAAAATAAAACACACAGAACAGAATGCCTAAACAATGCCGTCTGCCTGGGGATGCAACATTCCCGTAACTTTCCCAGGTTATCTAAAATCCCGTGGGAATGTTTCTGGAATCAGTTGGGAATAAGCAGAGATCTGGGGAATCCAAGTGAATCAAATGTGTTCAAATGCTTTTAATCAAATTTAAATGATAAAATGCATTCAAGAACAGTTAATGGGATAATAGAACATATTAATAACACAAATTACGCTTAATGAACCAAATAAAATCACTGATTTAAAAAACCCTATCTCTGCCATGGTTACCTGTTGATGTGGGCAGGGACCCTATCTCTGCCATGGTTACCTGTTGATGTGGGCAGGGACCCTATCTCTGCCATGGTTACCTGTTGATGTGGGCAGGGACCCTATCTCTGCCATGGTTACCTGTTGATGTGGGCAGGGACCCTATCTCTGCCATGGTTACCTGTTGATGTGGGTAGAGACCCTATCTCTGCCATGGTTACCTGTTGATGTGGGCAGGGACCCTATCTCTGCCATGGTTACCTGTTGATGTGGGCAGGGACCCTATCTCTGCCATGGTTACCTGTTGATGTGGGCAGGGACCCTATCTCTGCCATGGTTACCTGTTGATGTGGGTAGAGACCCTATCTCTGCCATGGTTACCTGTTGATGTGGGCAGGGACCCTATCTCTGCCATGGTTACCTGTTGATGTGGGCAGGGACCCTATCTCTGCCATGGTTACCTGTTGATGTGGGCAGGGACCCTATCTCTGCCATGGGTTACCTGTTGATGTGGGCAGGGACTCTATCTCTGCCATGGTTACCTGTTGATGTGGGCAGGGACCCTATCTCTGCCATGGGTTACCTGTTGATGTGGGCGGGGACCCTATCTCTGCCATGGGTTACCTGTTGATGTGGGCAGGGACCCTATCTCTGCCATGGTTACCTGTTGATGTGGGCGGGGACCCTATCTCTGCCATGGTTACCTGTTGAATGTGGGCAGGGACCCTATCTCTGGCCATGGTTACCTGTTGATGTGGGCAGGGGACCCTATCTCTGCCATGGTTACCTGTGGATTGTGGGCGGGGACCCTATCTCTGCCATGGTTACCTGTTGATGTGGGCGGGGACCCTATCTCTCCATGGTTACCTGTTGATAGTTGGCGGGGACCCTATCTCTGCCATGGTTACTTTGATGTGGGCAGGGAAAGCTCATAAGGGGGCTGGTTCTTACCTGTTGATGTGGGCAGGGATCGCTTCATATGGGGGCTGGTTCTGGCTGCAGATAGCCAACCACACAAAGCCCTTCTCCCCCTCAATCAGCCAACAGTCGCCCGTCACCGTGGGAAATTGGATGATTGACAGTAGGGCAAAGCCATAGAGGAAGGCAAACCAACTGGTCGCCGACAACGCCACCGAAACTCCGCCCACTCTGTTGTTAAACCCCGCCTCTCTGGGTTGTGTTGGCGTTTTGATGATGACGTCCATGTTGTTGATTATAGTTGTTTTTGTTTATTGATTTTGTTTATTTATCCAGGTTAGCTTCACTGCGAGGAATAGATGTGTAAAGAATGATGATTGTTACTACAGTCCAATTTCCATCTGGCATGGATGAATAAAGTCTTCTCCTCTTCTAGTTGAACCTATCCGACGAGCACCTTGTGCCCTGTGATCTCCAGAGCTATACAGCCTTTACCGATGTCAGCTCTCCACTGTGTCGTTAGTCCACCCGGCAGTAGAAGGCAGGGTTGGGTTGGAAGGAGAGAGTATTGTTGGCCCTTCCTAGTTTTTGTCTCAGGTTAGTCCCACACACAAAAAAGGAAGGTTATAAAAGGAACTCGTCTTTCTCTCAGGTTAGTCCGTAGGAAGGACACAACATCTTTTTCACTTGCGGACCCATTCGTTTTTTTGGGGAGATGGTCCTCTGATTGGTCTGGAGGAAGGATGGGTCCTCCTTTGATTGGTCTGGAGGAAGGATGGGTCCTCCTTTGATTGGTCCGGAGGAAGGATGGTCCTCCTTTGATTGGTCCGGAGGAAGGATGGTCCTCCTGTGATTGTTCCGGAGGAAGGACGGTCCTCCTTTGATTGGTCCAGAGGAACAGAGAAGAGTTAGAGGGAAGTTCCTTGACGTAGCTCATTGGACAGAGTCTCCGCACCTTTTATTTATGCACTTGCTCAGGGTGAGAGAATCAATCTGAGCCTCCATTTACATTGAGAGATCAATTTGAGCCTCCATTTACATTGAGAGATCAATCTGAGCCTCCATTTACATTGAGAGATCAATCTGAGCCTCCATTTACATTGAGAGATCAATCTGAGCCTCCATTTACATTGAGAGATCAATCTGAGCCTCCATTTACATTTCTGTTCATGTTTTCCACAGTGTGTGAGAGTCAGGGATGACGAGACAACCTCTGGAGCTACATTTGTCTGTGGTCCTGGGGACTATCGTCAGGGAGACGGCTGGGTGTGGCTCTGTCCTTTTCCTCCCATCTGATTGGCTATTCAATCACACCATTTGATGTTTGGGTCTTCGGGAACCCTGAGTGGATCTCTGTCTACTCTTCTGCCTCCTCATTGGTGGTTCATAGGTTGGCCAGAAACCTGGAGAGAAAGGAGAGAGAGTAGGTCAGACAAACTTCAAAAATGGGGGAAAAAACAAACAAATTAAATCTTAAAAGGGAATACATGTTTTCCCCTCTACTGATGTACAACATCCTGACTTAAATTTGCTTCAGAATCAGAAATAAGGTTTCAATATTGCTGTCCATCAATGACATACAAACACATTTAGTGATCTTGAGAAATCTTGACAAATCGATGGGTAAATGTTGCCCTGAGAGTTGGTAGAATTTTATTTGAAATGAGTCCCAGCTGTAATGGCTGGCAAAGATGCTTCTGACAAGTAATAACTCTGGGGCTGCGAAGACATACGCAATCAGGACTTCTTCATTTATATATTATGTATTCA